>NW_007577891.1:238499-252687 GCF_000690725.1 Stegastes partitus
CTATCGGACTCTACTGGGCTCTACTGGGCTTTACTGGACTTTACTGGACTCTACTGGACTCTATCGGACTCTACTGGGCTCTACTGGGCTTTACTGGACTTTACTGGACTCTACTGGGTTCTACTGGACTCTACTGGGCTCTACTGGACTCTACTGGGCTTTACTGGACTCTACTGGGTTCTACTGGGCTCCACTGGACTCCACTGGGCTCCACTTCATGTTTTTTTTTTGTTGTTTTTAAAAAAAAATCTCTTAGAGGTCCAGGATGGTTGGATCACATCTCTGCTGGCAACTCGGGGCCAGCCAAGCCCCACCCCCCCGGAGCTGCACGGACCAATCACCATCAAGGACCCGCGGAGCCGTGCCTACGCTGCCCTCTGGGGCCATGACCTCTGGATTTACCCAAACAAGGAGGGCTTCCAGCTGGGCATCGCCTCCTTCTCCGTCCCCCTGAACCTGGCCACAGTGAAATCTACAGGGAAGCACTCATTCACCCTCATCACTCCTTACAGGAGCTTCAGGTGTGCACCTGTCTTAACACCCCTCTGTCTCATCACATTTCTAGCTGTCTGACTTACTGTTTTAACCGTCTAACTCTTTCTTGTTTTCTCTACCTCATGTTTTTTTTAACCCTTCCCCCCTGTCTGTAGCCTGTCTGTTGATTCGTCGAAGGACTTGTCCGTCTGGTTGGACAGCCTGTCTTCGACCATCCGCAGCGCTCTGTCCTGCAGCCAGGTGGCGCTGCGTCTCTGGGAAAACCCCTACAACAAGGTTTGTGGAGATTGTACTGCAGCCAATCCTGAGTGGGCGTCGGTCAACCTGCTGTTGGTCATCTGTCAGGATTGTGCAGGTAGCAAGTTGAACACATCCAGACGGCCTGAGGCCTTTGTTTGTCTGTTTTTTGTTAGTTTGGACAACGAATGCTAGCAATGCTAATAGACCTGACTGCAAAATGCTGATGATGCTACTATGTTTGTATGTTGAATGCTCACGGTGCGAATAGGTCTGAATGCAGAATGCTTAAAATTTCTGTTCAAAGGTCAGCATCGAGCTCTGGGCAGCAACCTGTCGAAGGTACGCAGTCTGAAGATGGACAACAAAGTCTGGACTGAACCACTCATCCAGGTGAGTATGGGGGACTGACACACTCATCCAGGTGAGAGGGAATTTATTCCCTTTTAACCCTTGTGTCTGCGCCCAGCTGTTTGTTACCTATGGTAACCGCTTGGCCAATCAGATGTGGGCTCCGGTGGTGCCGCCAGCAGAGCAGCTGCATCCTGAGTCGACGGACGCGGAGAGGTCACAGTTCATCCAGGATAAATACAGCAGGGGGCGCTACAGACGAGTCCACGCTCTGACGTCGTCCCCCTCCATGATGGATCAGGTCAGTTCACGTTCATGTTACTGTTGTGCTTCAGAGTTCACAATTAGTGAACTTTAATGTACATCAAACAAATCCTTCAGTGTAACATTTTTGAATAAATGATTAAGTTCATGACATCACGTTTAACCTGCTTAGTTCAGGTTTATGTAGAGACTGACTGAATCCTCGCTACCTGTCTGTCAGACCTCTGCAGGGCAACACCTGATCTGTAAAATCAAACCAGTGTTGTGATGTTTGGGCTGCAGGTGTCTCGGTGGTTAGCACCATCGCCTCACAGCTAGATGGTTGCTCAGCTGGGATAGACTCCAGCCCTCGTGAGGATTAAACGATGTATAGATGATCAATTGTCCGTAGGTGTGAATGTGAGTGTGCTTGGTTGTCTGTCTCTAAGTGTAGCCCTGTGATAGACTGGTTACCTGTCCAGGTGAACCTGCTTTCACCCTGAGTCAGTTGGGATAGGCTCCGCCCCCCATGACCCTAGTGAGGATTAAGTGGGTGGATGTTGTGATGTTTGTGTTTCAGCGGCTGCGTCAGGTGGTCTGCAGCAAGAACGTCGAGGAGACGATGTCTCTGATCTGCTCTGGAGCAAAGGTTTGATTTATGCCTCCTCCTGATATTCATTAACACACTGCTGCTGCTCTGTCACCGAGACATTTACCTGTGCACAGGTGAGTCCGTCTGACCCACAGAGTCCCTCCCCCATCTTGCTGGCTGAGAGAGCCAATCAGGCGATGCAAACTGAGCTGCTGCGGCTCAACGAGTACACAGGTACACACACTCACAGGTAACACACAGGTAATGGTTAGTCTTACAACGTCTGACTCACCTGAATCTGTTTCTGTATTCAGAGGTTCCACCTCACCTGCCCCAGTCGGCCAAGCAAAGACTTGACTCCGCCCCCTCAGGTATAGCCCCAACATGAAGCCAGGTAGACTGACTGACTTTTACAGAGTGGTCTGAGTAGTTTGTTCTTTTGTTTTTGTGTGTCACCTGTACAGGTGAGGAGGAGGAGCTTCACGGTAAACTGGAGGACGACCGCTTTCTGTTCTCACTTGAGAATGACTCTGCAGCCTGCGATGTTCTGGACCTGCGAGAGGTTCTGTCTGTGTTCCTCAGAGATGGGTAAACATTGATTTATTAATACTAGTGAAATTACTAATAATTGTAATACTACAAATACATTCTTCTGATACTTCTCATACTAACAAAAACTGCACTACTGACCTTGTTTGCACTATTTCTTATATTTATATGTACATTTTTTATTTTTTGTTTTTTCCTGTCTCGTATATGTGTACGTCTGTTGAAAGCTGCTATCAACGATGTGAATTTCTCCACTGTGAGATAAAAAAAGGCATATCTTATCTTATCTTATCTTACATATACTGCTGATGCTACCAACAGTACCTGTAATACTATTAGTTTGAGCCAAGGGAGTTAAAAATCAGAAACGGAGCAGAAACATGAATCAGAAATGAATTATTGTCATTCAGCTCAGAGTTTCAGGTTTTAGTGAACCAGACTGAAGACCAGCTCCCCCTGCTGGAGACCCTTCAGCACTGCAGCTGCTTACAAATAGAAGCGAAAATAGTTTTTGTAAGCAGTTGAACAGCTGATCCACAGTGAGATTTACTCCTGCAACTCTGTTTCTTTATCTGCTGCTGTGTTTCAGGCCGGCTAATCAGTTTGAGATGGTGACGCTGAGCGATCAGCTGATCTGCAACGCCGATGACAAGGAGGCGCTGCAGACTCACCTGGTTCACATCCTGAAGGTATAATGAAATCAGGTTCAGGTCTGGCTTCAGGTCCTAGTGGAATGCTTCCAGGGATACAGAAAGTACAGCTTTCTGTGCCAGACAGCTGGTTTCATCTGAGTTCTTGTTTCTAGGTGATTCTCCCAGGGGGCGTGTCTTATGCAGAAGTGGGCGGGGCCTCTGCTGTCAGTAAAGTGTGCGTTGTAGAAGTGGGAGGAGCCTCGAGTCATCCAGACGCCTGGTTGTTACTGTGGGAGGACGGAGTCAGTGTTCACCCGGTCCAGAGGCACTCGCAGCAGCCTCTAAAGATGGAACTGAGCGCGCTCAGTCACCATGGTAACACAAACTTTAATCATTCACACCTGAAGCATTGTTGCTGAGTGCCACCTGTCAGAGCAAACTTTTCTGGAATATTTGTTTCACAGTAAAGATGAACTTTTATTCACAGCCAGGAAATTAACGCAATATAACGAGTTTAAAAAAGATAAAGACCCCCAAAAAAGATCTCCATTCAAGGGAAGTCACAATTTAGAGAACCAGAATCGGAAAGCTTTGTATCAGACAGTACGATGAGCTACGTACATACATACTGTCATACATACATCCGCACTATTTCACACTCAGACTTAATAAACAGTAACTTTTAAAACACGATAGCAAGAAAAGTAGTGTAGTAATAGCATAAAATATTTCACATAATGTTCACAGTTGTTGCAGCAGAATGACTGTCGTGAATGCACTTATAAATATCACAGGTCATGTTCAGACCCAAGAGACTAACAGCCCTCATGCCAGTAGGAAGGGGGGTGTTTAACAGAGTTCAGCTCTCCGGTGGCTCGAGCAAAGAAGCTGTTTTTCAGCCTGGAGGTGTAGCTTCAATGGCTCTGTAGCACCACCTGCTGAGAGAGATGGCTCATTTTCAGGATGCTGCTGGTTTTGAAGAGTTCATTGAGTGTGAAGAGCTGTAAGCATCCTGGTGCTGGTCCACATCACGTGGATTTTATGTGTTTTTTAACCAGTCTCCTGAAACACGTGGTGACGACGGGGAGGTGCTGTAGCCAGTTAAAGCGCTGATGTTGCTTTGCTTGGACACTGGGGTGATTGTGGTGGACTTGAGACAGGTGGGAACACTGAGTTGGGAGGGGGATGTTTTAAAAAAGGCAGGGTAACATTTGCATGTTGTTGAGCACAGTCTCTGATAACTCGGCCTGGCATCCCATCTACCCGCAGCTTTCCTGGCATCCACAGAGCTGAAGACTGGCCTCACCTCCAGTTTCTGTGTGGTTAGGATGGATGGTCAGAATGCAGCTCCATCATCAGAACTGGTTATTTTATAGAGGCCAAAGAAATGATTGAGGTCCTCTTCTATGGAGGCATTGTTGTCTATGGGGTTGGTTCTTGATGCTCTTGTAGTTGGTAATCTGTTGGATGCTTCGCCACATACCTGCTGGATCCCTGTTGGAGAAATGATCCTCAGTTTTCTCTTTGGATGCAGCTTTAGCTTGATACCTTTTTTTCAAGTTGTGTCGGGCTGCACTCACTGTGTCCTGATCTGAAGGTTGTGTTGCACCGTGGCTTCCTGTTTGGGAAGACACAAATGTGTTTCTTGATGGTGACACTCTCAACACAAGTCCTGATGCAGCAGAGACCAGTGGTGGTGTAGGTCTCCACAAACTGGTCATAAAACACTTGGTATGTTCAGAACAGTCCTGCAGTTGTACAGACGCCTCTTCAGACCAGCGTTGAACAGCTCTGGTGGCAGGTCTGTTGGGTTTAGAAACAGAGACAGGGTTTTTTTGGTTCCTTCCCACTGTTGCCAAGCTCTTGCTCAGAGGGTATCCCAAGGCAACTTTGGATTGTTGGGTTCTCTGTTCAAAATTCGTAAGGTCTGTACATTGTTATGTTAAGTGCTGTGAGGTGGTACATGTTGTGAATTTGTGCTATATGAATAAGAGCAGAGGAGGTCTGTATCCCTTGGTGATGTTAGAGTAAACACAGTCCAGCCCGTTGTCCCCTATCGTTGCACATTTAACGTACTGGTCGAACGTTAGAAGCACAGTCTTTAAATTAGCATGAAGCAACAACGAAAACACCATCTGGGTAAGCGTTCTCCTTTTTGTTTATAGCTGATAGCACACAGTTGAGTGCTAGCTGAGTGTTAGCTTGAGGTGGGATGCAGATGGCTGTAGCAACAGCAGGGAACTCCTGCAGCAGGTAGAACAGTCTTCACTGGACCGCAAGGAGTCAGGTGAGCAGTGTCTCAGTTCAAGCGCTTCGGTGGGTTGAGCATCCTACTAGCTCAATGGCTACGTCAGGGACTCCAGCACTGAACATGATGATCATCACACAGCTGCCCCTTGTGGCTGTTTGAGACGCTAGTTCCAGCCTCAGTTCATCCATTTTCTTACTGGGGGTTCTGGCATGTGTGTCATGGAGTGGCACAGACGCCAGAACACAGCAGACAGCACTTTAAGGGCAAAAATCATTGATTTACAATGAATGCATATAAGCATTTACAGGAGGGCAAACCGGGAAGGAAAGGAGAAGTGATGCAATCTAGGGTAGGAGTGGGGCTGGAGTCTCGAGAGAGACGACTACTGGGGGAGCAGATACACTGAGACACAGCTCGACTATGCTGTCAGACAGAATCAGGCAGACCTAATCCTACCTGAGCTACATGTATATTACTAGCGGCTGAACAAGACTTGGTATCACCAAGCTAGGAAAGCGAGGTTCTGGGAATTTATGCGCACACAGCGTGACAACAGGTTAACTATACAGAACGCCACCAAGGCAAGAGATACGGGAGCAGAAACAATAATCTGACCGGCAGGACTAGATTATCAGAGACCAAACGAGAGTTGGGGTAAACTTAGCTGGAAGCCTGGTGGAGAGGGGTCAAGGGAAAGTAAACAGAGTTTAGTGTGGCGGCGTGGGCAGGATGGCGTCTTTGACAGGTGCAGGTCAGGTGGAGGTTTCCACAAGCTGATCCAAGGAGATCAGGGTGGATATGGCCGGTTCACACCGTGATCCAGGCAGCAGGCAAGAGTGGTCACGAACTAAACGAAGGACAACACAAGTTAGAGCACGAACTGAAAGCGAAACAAGCGTTGAGCAGTGCAGTGTAGTTGGTCGACCACTCAGGTTATTATCCAATGGCCAACACCTGCACACATTCCACACCTCACTCACACCCACATGAGGGAAGAGAAAAGGAGGGGAAGGGAAGGCTCACTAAGTGGAGCTGGAGGGCCAGACGGTTTGTAACACTAACTCTTTAGCTGAGACTGTCACCACCTCCTGTTCAGTCGGCCACTCGGGACAGCAATCCGCAGCGCAGCCTCTTGCTAACTCCTCAGGTATTGGACAGGACTCCTGGTTAGTACAGGGTTAGGGTCACCCTGCACTTAAACTGGGCTCTGCTATCAAAATGACCACAAAGCAGCCAAAGAACTGTTCTCACTCCTGACAGAAGATGAGAAATTCATCTGAAAATATTCTCTTCATTAGAAGTTTGGGCTATAAACCATCCATGACATCCTGAAATATTCAGCATAGTGTCCCGAAGAAAGGCACCAGAAAATATTAATGTTTATGAAGCTTCAGACAGTTCAGACTGTTTATATCTAAACATTACTAAAACTGATAAATTATCAAAATAGCTCAGATAGTCTAATAGCTGACAACTGATGGGGTAACCGCTGCAGCTCAGGCAGACGGTGGGGACAAGATTTTCTTTCATTGTATTTGTATTTACAGCGTGAAAGTGATGATGGCTGGGCGGCTGTGGCTCAGGTGGTCGGCGGTTCAATTCCGCCCTGTAACCTGGTGTCATGGTGGTCGTGTCCTTGGGCCTGACACGTCACCTGCCTGTTGTGAATGTGTGTGAGTGGATTGTCTGAGGTCTGTCAGTCGGCCCCAAGAATGAACAACTGACAGTGTAAAGCATCTCTGAATGCCTAGAAAAGCGCTCTATAAATCTGATCAATTTTATTATTATTATTATTATTATTATTATTATTATTATTATTATTATTATTATTAATAATTACTTTGAGTTTATTCCTTTATCCAGAGATGAATCCATCTGAAAATATAATCACCATGGCGACCACAGGCAGGTGAGCACAGGTTTGAAAAGATGTCACACATCAATCAGTTCCAGATTTAGATATCATATTTGCTGGCCTCTGATTGGCTGAGCCAACAGGTTAACTGCTGTCGTTTCTCTCGTAAGGATCGTGGCGTTGCGATTTGAGGAGCAGCACAGCTGTCAGTCCTGGTTCAACCACCTGCAGAGAGCTCTGGCCAATCAGAGTTCAGCTCCGCCCCATCCTCCTGCGGCCAATCAGAGCCCAGCTCACCAGGCGCTTTACCCAGTGATCGACGTGGGGTCAAGAGGTTCGGTGCCGGCAGCCATCGAACGCTGCATCTCCCACGTCACCGCCTACGGTCAGCAGAACTCATTCACGACCAGCCGCTGTGAGGCAGGCTGTTGCTATGGAAACAACAATAAGCAAAGTGTTTCTGACTAAATGAGTCGCTGCTGCTAACCTGTTTAATCTGCTGTTCCTTATTGTTCTGTAGCAGCCAGGTGTTTGAGGTTTTCAGGTGAATTATTCTAAACTAGTGTTGTAGTTTCTGACTCAGTCACTGAAGCTTTGTGGGAACCTTATCAATCCCCGGCAGCCTTCAACACGCCTCACATGCACCGTGAAGCACCGTGAAGCACCGTAAGAGCTGAGAAAACACAGAAAATCTAAACATTTTACTTTACACACATCCATGAAATGCTTCTTTTAACACCTTTTAGCGGATATCATAGACAACCCCCATCACAGTGCTTCACTATACTGTCTTGACCGGTGAGGTTCATGGCTGGTGAGGCACTGACTTCATCACAATCTGATCTGCAAATATGTGCACGCTACACAGGAGCATATGTGCCATTTGATAGGCAGCAGCTTACGGATTATGTTTCATATCTGCATTCTTTACACATACAAGCTGTAGCCCACAAAACGCATGTTTCATTTTTAAGAACCTTGTTGCGGTCTGACTTTTACCTTTAAATGAAGTCCATGTGCTGCTCCCTCTGGACAAAAACATCCATTACTTTTTTGTAAAAGTCTTCCTTCCTTCAGACCTGCTAGCTGTATGTCATACCTGACCATGACTCTGCAGCCACGGAGTCACAAGAAGCATGTCTGGGATCAGAGCGCCCCCTGCCATGAGGCCAGAGAACTGCCTGCCTCACCTGGAACCTCTTCTCAGCTGCTTATGATGCTCAGCACACGGAACACGTTACACACATACAGAAAAAACACTGAATATTATGGTATACATCAGCTGAACTATGGAGCATCAGTTTGTATATTAAATGTTTGAACCGTGTTTTTGGCGACATCCAGACGGCAGCACGGCAGCCAGCAGGTAGCGTCTCAGCTCGCTGCTGCCTCCACGCGCTTCTCTTCCAAGTATTTGAATGGGAAATAGGGTTGAAAAATATAAAAACTTGGTGATGCTAAATGAAAAATTAGTTTATAGTACAAATCACTGGATAAATATATTTAAATCCCGACCACACGTCACTGATCTTGACATGTAGGGTAACCCTAACCCTTATTTACTCTTTTATCAATTATTAACATCCATCCATCCATCATCTATGCACCACTTAATCCTCACGGGGGTCGTGGGGGGCGGAGTCTATCCCAGCTGAAGGTTAGGGTTAGGGTTACTTAACCCTAACCAGCGACCTTCTAGGTATGAGGCGACGGTGCTAACCACCGAACCACCTGCAGCCCAAATATTAACTTAAATCATGAAATAGAAAAGTACATATAAACTACAGGTGTTACACTGCTGCCTTAAATCCACTGTTTGATCTGCAGTTTTCTCTCTAAAGTGACAGCACTGCAAACAACAGACTCATCATCTGTGCAATGGCAACTGCAGGCTAATAGCGACATGCTAGTACCACATTAAACGTTCTTAAATTCGACTAAACCATTAAGCACTTATTTCAGAGCGACTAGGAATAAACATGACATGAGACCAACATGAACAGACCTTGTGCCTTCATCAGCCAGGTGCTAAATGATAAAGAACTCGATTCCATTTTCAACCTTTTTGCCACAGAAATCGACACCTTTTCCCTCATTTATGTTGCATTTCCGGTTTTGTCTCTTTTAAAATTGAAGCGTTCACCTTAAAACTGAATTAGTTATTAAATGTGATAAACTCAATATTATTTGGGTCATTTACAAGCATCTGGCCACAAACTGTGTTTTCCTTTATGACACCTGTGCGATCGAGGCCAGAACCAGTCTGAGGGTAGATAGCGATCACTTAACGATGTCTTGATCCATCCAGATGTTTGAGATCGCATCAGAGCCATTTTAGCCTTTAAGGTTTAGTGTGGAGGTGTCCTCCAGAAGCCCTTCACGCTGTATTGTCCATGAATTTTACTCACTGTGCAGCTGCAACTCAGTTTTACCATTTAGGGCAACTCAGGTTTCTAACTTTAATCTTATTGGATGTTCAGCTGCTTCTTGTTTTAGCTGCTAGTTTTAAAATGGTCTCATTAATGGTTTCACTTTGCCTTTAAATATTTTTATTGTTATCCACGTTTTCTGTTTTGGTTCATTTTTGCTTTCTCAGCGAATGAGGCCTGAGTTCAACGAGTTCACTCAGACGTTGACCGAGTGTGTTTCAGTTCAGATGTCGCAGTCAGTCATTAATGTTCGTCTCTTAGGTCTGAAGGTGGAGGGTGTTTACCGTCGCTGTGGTCTCGCCACCAAAGTCAACCGATTGGTGGAGGCCCTGATGACATCAGCAAAGTCCGCTCCCCTGGAGGGAGACGAGCAGGGTGTGCTGGATGCTGGCTCCGCCCTCAAACAATATGTCCGCCAACAGGAGAGTCTGATCCCCGACGGACATCGACAGCAGTGGCTGCAGGCAGCAGGTAGTCTGTTGCATAGTACACAGTGTCTGTAGTACACGTAGTACTGCAGTAATACTCTGATAGTAATATTCTGTCTGACGGGACTCTTGTCTCTCAGTGATTTCAGATGAACGCAGCAGGTTTAAAGAATACAGACGGTTACTACGGCAACTTCCTGATGACAACCGGGCAACACTGAATGCTCTGTTTGGACACTTTTACATGTAACACAACCGCACACACACACACACACACACACACACACACACACACACACACACACACACACACACAAGGAACATGCTGTCCACCTGTAGTTTACCTGTGCACTTACTGTGGTTCCTGTCTCAGGGTCCAGGTGTTCTCTCAGGTGAACAAGATGTCAGCTCACAACCTGGCGGTAGTTCTGTTTCCGTCTGTGTTTCAGACTCTGAACCAGGATCTGATCAGACTCACCAGAGAGTTCATCATCCACCACACGCTGCTGTTCCTGGTAAACACCTGACACACCTGTCCACACCAGTCTGATGCTGTGCCTTATTGGTTCTTACCAGCTGTTTGATCTGTGCAGACGCTGGAGGACGAGCAGAGGGAGGAGGAGGAGATCACCGTCTTCTGATGAAGAACTAATGAAACTGAAAAGATGATTTTGTTTTACTTTTGGGATGGAAGATGGACATTTTAATGAAACATTTATTGGCACTGAAGCGAATCTCTGTTTAACAAATCAGTCTGCAGATTATTTTCTTTTTCAGACTGAAGTGATTACTGAGAATAAATATTTCTGATGTTTTCTGCAGTGGTGGCGCCCCCTGCTGGCTCTGCTGTGTCCTCTTGAATCTGTGTGTAAAAAGTGTATCCTCTGCATGTGGAAAAACATGTTCATAGCTCATCAGTACGTACATGACAACTTTGGCTAAACAAAAAAATCTGCCTTTGTACGTGCTAGCTGCTCGACCTACCTGGACGTACCTGCTGAGGACAATGATGTCACAGACCAGCTAGGGCGAGAACCCACAAAGTGAAAACAGAGCCTCAGCTGTTGAGATTTTAGAGTTTTAATTGGTGAATTTTAATTTTTAGGGTCCAAGGAGCCCTACTTGCTGCAGCAAGTAGGGGTCCTTGCCCTGCGGGGCCAAGTAGGGTCCTTGCCCTGCGGGGCCAAGTAGGGTCCTTGCCCTGCGGGGCCAAGTAGGGCTCCTTGCCCTGCGGGGCCAAGTAGGGCTCCTTGCCCTGCGGGGCCAAGTAGGGCTAATTGCCCTGCGGGGCAAGGACCCCTATTGTTCCTGCTGCGTTTCTTTCTTCTTATTATTCGATTGACGCACGCAAAACCCTTAATTTGACCCCCTAAACATGCTCAAAAACTCACCAAAATTGGCACACACGTCGGAATCAGCGAAAAATTTGATAAAATTAAAAAAAAAAATATACAAAAATGCTCTCTAGCGCCACCTAGCTACAGAAAAACACACTAAAATGGCCCTAGCGCCCAGTAGGAATGTCGCACAGAGATCAAACCAACATCAAAATGTTCGTCTCAATGAGACCCACAAATCTCACACTGACACCCCTGACCTATCTTCAACAGGAAGTCCGCAATTTGCCTTTCAAAGTAAAAAAATGAGCGAAAACTTCTTTTGGGAAAAAATTATCTTGTCTGACAGCGTAAATTGTACCAACTTGAAAATCGCACAGGAGTCAGAGAAGGCCTTGATGTACAAAAGTTCTGAAGAGATTTGGCGTTTCTCAACCGGTTTTTGAATGGCGAGCCGTTAAAGTTGATGAGCTGCCTCAGCCTCGGCTCATACATTGTATGGGTGTCAATGGGGGCATGTGCTGACATGCTGTGTCAGTTGGTCATCTACACAAAAAACTAAAGGTCCTACAGCTTTAAAAATGACACTGAGGGCTTCCTAACAAGATTTCCCACAAAAATATGTTGTTTTTACATACATTTGGTGAAAATTGTGGCTGTATGGGAGAGTTAAAGTGAGAGAAAGTGAGTAAAACTCTCAGTGCTCAAATGAAGAACGATGACATCATCACAGGTCAGTGCAGCAGGTCATGTGACTCACTGACAGTCTGAGGCTGAGCAGAGACAGAAAAATGGCTCCTTCACCTTAAAGCACGTTTAAACTGTGTCAAAATGGAGGTCAGACGGGCATGAGGGTCCAACGCAGACCGAGGACCCGACCAACGCTGCTTGCAGCTTTAATGTTTTATTTGTTGTTGCTTTTTTTTTCATTTTAATGTTGACTGAAATATTAAATTTAACATTTAAATGTTAAATTTGGTTGAAACTAAATGTCCCCATACACAGGGGCTATTGTCCCCATACACAGGGTTGTAGTCCCCATATACCGTATTTTCCTGACTATAGAACGCACCTCAATATAAGCCGCACCCACAAAGTTTTTTTTAAAATTGGAAATGTACTTATATAAGCCGCACCGGCCTAAAAGCCGCGGTTATCTACTGAACTGAATATTTAGTTTAACTGAACTGATCAGTTTCCGAACGATGTCCGAAGCATAAAAGTGCTTATCAAACAAAACAGAAAACTTATTGATTGCTTTCTTCATCGTCCTCCTGCGCACTGAAACCATCGAAGTCCTCTTCTTCAGTGTCGGAGTTGAACAGCCTCAGAATCCTTTTCTGTGGCGATGTCATCATCCCGGAGTGAAGCTGACTCTGAAGCTGAAGTGCCCTCTTCATGAAACAGTCCAGCCTTTCAGAACCCATTGGTGATGCTAGATTCCTTCATGCTGCTCCACGCAGTTAGGATCCACTGACAGACATCAAAAATGATGCTCTTCACATGCGGCCAGTGTTTGTGAAGGATTTATCGCCACTCGTCATCCAAGTCTCCCATTCACAGCGGAGTGCTGCTTTAAATGCTCGATTCATGCTGATGTCCAGAGGTTGCAAAAACTTTGTAGAACCTCCAGGAATCACAGCAGGAATTGAGTTGGTTCTCTTGATGACTGCTTTCACTGAATCGGTAACATGGGCCCTCACACTGTCCAAAACAAGCAGCGCCTTTTTACGGTGAAAAAATCCTCCTGGACGCTTTCCGTAGCACTCCGTTAACCAGTCCTTCATCAGACTTTCTAGCATCCATCCTTTCTGGTTGACTTTAACCACAATGTCCTTCGGGAGTTGGTCTTTCGGCATAGTTTTGCGCTTAAAAATGACCATCGGGGGAAGCTTCTTTCCAGATGCGGTGCAGCCCAGGACAGCCCCGGTGGTTTTCACCATAATGGATGATGCACCTGTCTTGTTCACAGTCCTGGTCAGAGGCAGATCAAATGTCAGTGGCACTTCATCCATATTTATAATGTTGTCTGGTCCTATGGCATTCTCCGCGATCTTTGTTTCAACAAATTGTCGGAAATTTGCAGGTTTTTCCTGCTAGTCCGGGGGAGTTGCTGACAGAGAGTTGTCCGTGCCCTGATGGACAAGTTCTTTCTTCTCATGAATCTGAAACACCAGGATGGTCCTCCGTTAAAATCGTCAATATTCATTTCGCAGGCTACTGATTTGGCTTTCAGCCGGATTTGCACGGTGGACACACCTCGGCCACCTGCTCTCTGAGTGTTAACCCAGTGCTCAAGAACATTTTCAAGTTCAGGCCACATGCTTTTATGTCCTCTGAAAGCCTTTCTAGTCTTTTGGCATTGCATGAGTTCTTCCCGCTGCCGTCTCCAGCGCCGAACCATGGATTCATTCACGTCAAGCTTACGTGCAGCAGCTCTATTTCCTTCCTTTACTGCCAGATCGATGGCATTCAACTGAAAAGCGACATCATATGAACTTCTTCGTGTGGTTTCCATGATGAATTGGTATGGGTTTGAAAAAAAATCTCTGTCGCACATGCTGCTTGCATGTGCTAAACAAAAACTAGCATTTTCTTCTTTTATGTTAAAATTTGGCTTTCACCGGTCTCGTTTTTTTCACTTTATACTAAAGCGCCCCCTGGTGGGTGAAGAAAAATCCACAGAGAAGCCGCATCATGTTATAAGCCGCATAGTTCAAAGCGTGGGAAAAAGTAGCGGCTTATAGTCAGGAAAATACGGTACATAGATATAGACCCCATATACAGGG
>NW_007577891.1:257758-263330 GCF_000690725.1 Stegastes partitus
ACTTCGATCGGAAGTAAACGCCTTCATCCAGTTTCAGAAGCTGTAGTTTAATGAACTACTACAGTTTGAGTAACTGTAGTTCAATTACAGTCACTGCTGCCAAACTGAAAAACCACAAAAAATAAAACCAGTGACGCGTCAGAAAAATGTTGTGACTTCTGTTCAGACTTTTCCAGTGAATTCAAAGCCACCTGTTACTCCATCAGCTCACCTTTGGAATTATCCTTAAATGCATTCGGCTCATCTGCTGGATATAAACAACAGAAAAACTAAATATGGCAGTTCTTTTTCTATCGTCATGATGAATGACTTCACCCGACAGCTGCTGTTTCCTGTGTATCCGGAGTCATGGGGAACGCCCACACCATCTTCAACAAGACGCCCTACACCTGGTACTACCGCACCGGCTGGAGGGAAGACGTGAGTTCTCAGTTCTGTAAGTCACAGTTTCACTGCACAGTATTGTGTTTTCATTCTGTATTCTGTCCTGCAGACTGACAATACGCTGCGAGGCCACAGCTCCGGCGAGTACCTCCACGCTGTGCCTCCGTTCGACAAAGTGTCGCTGAAGTATGGAAACCACAGCAACTGGGACCTCCGCTGTTCAGGGGGCGGAGCTTCATACGACCTGAGAGAGAGCGACGACCGCCAAAAGTTTGAGCTGGTCAACAACGTGTCCGGCTTCATCGTCGACAGCTGCCCCAACTTTGGTGAGAGTCCGTCTGTAATCAGGAAATCACTGATTATCAAAGTCAAAGTGAACTTTATTATCAATATCTGTACATGTGCAGTACATACACAGAAATTTAAACGCAGCTTCCCAGAGTCCAACAGTGTGCAACAAAGACAAATGTAAATATATATAAAGAGCACAACTAAAATATACAGGTGTGCAAAAATGGCATCAGTGGCAGCATATTGGGAGACAACAGAGACACTCCTAAAGAGTCCAGTGCTGGATGTAGGTGGATGGGTGGAGGGACTTCAGCATCCAGCCTGCTGGAAGAAGCTGTCTGGAGGCTGCAGAACCTTCACCTGAAGGCAGGTGGAGGGATGGGTAGGGTCCATGAGGAGGAATTTATTTTTTCCCCAACTGTGTTTATTAAGGGCTGCAGGGTCTTACGGTTGGAGGGGTTGCAGTTTCCAAACCCAGCAGTGGCGAGCTGCTCAGGAAAATTCTTGTGGTGCCTCAGTAGAAGCAGAGCGTGATGGACGTTAGGGCTCCTGCTCTCTTCAGTTTGTGAAAGAAGTAAAGGTGCTGCTGCTTTCTAGGCCAGAGACATGGTGTTTATCAAGGAGACATCCTCAGTGATGTTCACCTCCAGACATCTGCTGGTGCTCACCTGATGTTGGTTCTAAGTTCTCCCAAAGTCAACAACAATCTGTTTTCTCCACATTTATGAAGACATTGTGACTTTTGCACCACATGTCCAGCTGTTTCACCTCTTTCCTGTAGTTTGTTCATCATTGTTGCTGATTAGACCCACTACAGTTGTGTCAAACTTAGTGCTGCAGTTGGGTTTGCAGTCAACAGGGTCGGCCTAGAAGAAATTCTGGCAAACCGTCCGGCGCCTCAGGAGGGCAAAGCCGCTCTCCACCAACACTCTTCACAGTGCGGGTGGGGACCTCCTGACCTCGACTGGGGAGGTCGTCGGGCGGTGGAAGGACTACTTCGAGGGTCTCCTCAATCCCGCTGTCACGTCTTCCAAAGAGGAAGCAGAGACTGTGGACTCAGAGGCGGACTCGTCCATCACACGGGCTGAAGTCACCGAGGTGGTTAGAAAGCTCTTTGGTGGCAGAGCTCCAGGAGTGGATGAGATCCGTCCTGAATACCTAAAGTCTCTGGATGTTGTGGGACTGTCGTGGTTACCACGTCTCTGCAACACCCAGGTTTGTTTGGTGGGGGGTGCCGATGAGGATGGCTTCTGTCTTACTGTTGTTCAGCTGTAGGGAGTTTCTGCTCATCTATAGGCGGATATCAGCAAAACATTTGTTAACACGGGTGAGAACAAGGTGTGTTTCTGGAGATGTCTTAAGATAAACATGTGTATCATATGAAATTCATATGAATGAAATACCATAACATGGCTTCGCAGAATGTTGCAAAGGAGGAACATGTAAATCAAAAAGAGCAGGGGCCCCAAGACTGACCCCTGAGGGACACCAGAGGCCACTTGTCTGTTGCTGGAAGTGGTTTCTCCCAACTTTCTGAGCGCCTGTCTTCCTGAGAGGTAGGAGTGGAAGAAGGCAAGAGCCGTCCCTGTGACTCCCACTTCCTGGAGGCGCTGACACAGGATGCCATAGTAATCATAATAATAACAAAAAGCTATTCATATGATGACAGTTATTATGGAAATAATAATAATAGTAATAGTGATTATGACACTAATGATAGGAACAATAATAATGATGTTGATAATAATAACAATATCAATCACAATAATGATGATGGCGACGATGATGAAGATAATAAATAATAATACTTAAATTAAATATATAATTAACTACTTAATTAATCTATTTATTTATTTATTATTGATTAAACAACCATAACAACAACAATAATAATAAAGGTTGCCTCAAAGATATCTGTGAAGGTGCAAGCCCTGTATTGCAGGAGGAGTGCCAGGGATGCAGCAGTGGAGAGGTTTCCCCAGATCAAATATCTGTTTTTTGTCATGTGCATAGTCTCCCACTCTTTTGGCCACTCTGAGATACATGTCAATCAAAACTGTCAGTGAATTCACACCAGCACAGGTGCTTTAAAGGGAGCCTGTGGAGCGTGACTGGGCAAGTCAGTGTGTCTTGAGGAAGTATCCACGGACCCTGACGAGCAGTCGAGTGATTCCCCATACATATGAAATATGTAAGTGGGTGGAGAGAACCAAGGTTACATCGTAACCATATGTTCTCTCTCCTTCTTCATGTTGTTCCCTTTCCATAGAGGAGCAGGACTTTAGATTGTAGTGAAAAATGAGCCACAGTGAGGAAGAACTAAACAGGATTCAAGTAACAGCAGATGTAACATTTATCATCACTCTCCTGCAGCCCGACTCGAAGAGGAGCAACGAGCAGAGGAGGAGAGGAGGCGACAGGCCCAGCTGGAGCAGGAGAGGAGGCAGAGAGAGGAGGCGGAGAGGAGGCGGCAGGCCCAGCTGGAGCAGGAGAGGAGGCAGAGAGAGGAGGCGGAGAGGAGGNCATTTGTTGCCCCACCTCAGAGAATCCTAATAAAATCCTGTGGGGGTGAGGCCCTGGGGAAGCAGGAGGTAAGTATTTCCAGCAAATACCAAAAAACGACCTTATCAAATGCAAATGGAATCACTGCTACTATTTTTCATTTAAACCGGTTGGGTCTATTGTTTTTTTCCCTGCCTGGGATTAAAACCTAATTCTATCGTAACAATTCAAAATGTTGGGGAGACAAATAAAACCATCTCTGACCCTCGAAGCGCTTCCCTATTTTGCATTTCTGTCTTCAAATTAGAGTGCATGAGAAGATCTTTCAGGTTTTGTTTCTGCGAAAGACAGAGATTAGAGATCAGCACATCATAAACCCCCCTCTGCTCCTCAAAATTGGTCTTGAGAGTCAATAAAAAGGTTTTTAGGCTCTCACCACATGTTGTTACCATGGGGACGAGGGTGGTGGTGTTATTCTTCTTCTTCTTCTTATTTGCATTGTTAAAAGCACCGCCGACCTCCGCCTTAACACTTCTAAGGAAGCGCTTCGAGTAACTCCTGGGTCTCAGCACACTGAAGAGGACTCCAGTCGCCCACTTTATATATTTGTGTGTTTTATTCATTATTCTTTCACAATATTCTTGTTTCAGTCTGGAACAAGTGCGCAAAACATTTCACTGTGGGTTAGATTGTGTTTCATTGGGTTTGTGACAAAGAAAGATCTTGAATATTGAATCACAAAACAAGTCAAATTAGATGCTCGATGAGATTAGAAACAAAAGGAGCAAAGACAAGCAAAACATGCAAAATGAACCACAGACTAAACAAAGTGCAACATCAGACAGAACCAGGCAAAAGAGACTTTTAGCTGATGTGTTCTTTGTGTTTTCATCATTTGTGGGTTCAGTGCTGCAGCACTTGTTCAAAGTTCACGACGGTTCAACCAGCTTTTCAGAACCGGGATTTATTACCAAGAAGAACTTGGAGCTTTAAGATGAGTTCTTGAAGCTGCCAGTTTCACCTGTAAGATGACTGTTTGTTCTGGTACCGTCAGCTTTTTGCCCTCGTTGGTTCCTAAGTCAGTGGAAACAGTTAATGTTCTGCGTTGTATTAATGAAACGTTGCAGCAGCTCCTGTCTCACTCACAAGTGTTTTGCTGTTGCTGCAGACGCATTCATCACAGCGAGCCCGTTCTCCGGCTCTGCCCGTTCTGCTGGTTCTTGTAAAGCATGTGCTCCAGCAGCTGCTTTCCTTTAAGTCACGTGGGTTTGAGTGCAGAGCCGCCCCTCCCTCCCTGCAGCTCCAGATAACACACTGGATATACAGGAAGGCAGACAGCTGCTGCACAACAGATTCAACTTCTGCACAACTTCAACCGTCTCAGCTCACTTTCTGTCTGTTGTTTTTTCTCACTGTGGCCTCGTTTTCCACTGCAGCACAAAGTCCTGCACCATGACACAGTCACAACCAGATGTTGGACAGCGAGCTGCACTCTGTCTCATTAAAACTCACCTGTGTGTGTCGGTGGCTGAACATGAACTTCTGACCTGCCCGCTGTGATGTCACGGTGCTCGTCTCTGATTGGCTGTGGACCGGCACTGTATAAGGAAGAGGAGGAAGTCCAGAGGAGGCTCAGAGCTGCAGGAGGCTGCAGGACTGAAGTGAGAGCTGAGACACAGTGAGTCCGTTCATTCTAATATTCAGAGACTATGTTTATTCTAATATTCATACAGATACATTTAATTCTTTTTATTTCTTTTTGATAGTATTTAACTTTAGCCCTTTCTTGTTGTGATTTGATGTTTTCTTTTTTGCTGCTGTATGGAAATAATTTGCCAGGTCTGGGATAAATAAAATATTTCTGCTCTATTCAGACAATCAGTTTATTCTAATATTCGGAGACTCTGTTTATTCTTATTTAATCTAATTTACTCTGGGTTCAGTGTGTGAAACCGACCTTCAGCTGGTCGTGTTTGGAGTCAGATGGGCTCATTTCAAGAGTCTGGCTGGTCTGAGCGCAGTTTGTCTCTACGGATGTTTATACAGTAATCTGATTACATGGCTGAAAACAGTGTGGATGTTATGTGAGCTTCCTGTAAGGAAGGAATTCACCACTGAAAGTAAACAGCTTCAGCTGAACCACCAACTGTAACTGAGTATATTTACTCGAGTACTGTACTCAAGTACAAATCTGCCGAACGTGACCTTTAACATTTATGACATTTTATGAATTGTACTGCTTTAGATTTCAGGAGGAAATATTGTACTGGTTAATCAAACACATTTATACTGTCGGTACTTTAGTTAATACAGGTTTAGTTACTGCAGTCAGATCAGTGAATACAGGTTTAGTTACTGCAGTCAGATCAGTGAATACAGGTTTAGTTACTGCAGT
>NW_007577891.1:267010-290635 GCF_000690725.1 Stegastes partitus
AGGAGGCGGAGAGGAGGCGGCAGGCCCAGCTGGAGCAGGAGAGGAGGCAGAGAGAGGAGGCGGAGAGGAGGCGGCAGGCCCAGCTGGAGCAGGAGAGGAGGCAGAGAGAGGAGGCGGAGAGGAGGTGGAGAAATGAGCAGGAGAGGAGGCGGAGGGAGGAGGAGGAGAGGAGGTGGAGAAATGAGCAGGAGAGGAGGCGGAGAGAGGAGGAGGAGAGGAGGCGGCAGGCCCAGCTGGAACGAGAGAGGAGGATCCAGCAGCAGATCGACGAGGAGAACCAGGCCTCCCGCCATAAGCTGACACAGGCTTACCAGGACCTGCAGGAGGAGCAGAACCTCCAAACTCGGACGTTCCACCAGCAGCAGACGATCCTCCTGCACCAGCCGGTGGACGACCACACCGCTCAGATCGACAGAGACGAGGTACGCTCTCTATTTATTACTGATGACACACGGGGAGGGGAGAAGGTAGTTGGCATCTGTTACAAGAGTTCCAGTAGATGTTCAAAATGTCTTCAAGAACCAAAAATAAAAGAGTCTCAGTCATCTAGGTCATTGTATCCTAAGAGCTTCAGTGGAAGGCAACTGGACTTCATCTTAAGACTGGACTGGACTCAGAGTGAACTTCTCCTTTTGGTTATTCAAGTCGTTTTGGTAAATGTGGACTTCTCTTTTTGGTTCTTCAAGACAACCTTGACACCATGGTTTCTCTTTTTCTTTCTTTAAGATGTTCTTGAGAACGTCTTAAAGCTGGACTAGGACCGGACTTCTGCTTTTATTTTTCTGAGCTAGTTTGTTTTTAGCAGCCACTTTTTGAAAAGAAGTCATATGAATTGAACATTTATTTGTTCACATGGTCCTTACGGTTCTTAATGCAGAGCGTCCATGTCAGGTGGCACATGAATGCAATGAGAGTCGACTCAGTCGCCCGCACTGGAAAACTCACCTCACCGTGTAGCCTCAGTTCCTGTTGATATTTTTTAAATATCTTGAAAAGCAAGTGAAATTCACACACACCTGAGTTTTAGCTCGCACAACAGCCACAGCCCTTTTGGCCCCCGGTACCGGTCTACTGCTTCAGGAGACCTCCGAGCCAACCAGGCCCAGAAGGCCTCTTTCTTCAGCCTGACGGCCTCCTTCACTGCCGATTTCCACCAACGTGCTTTCAGGTTGCTCCTAACAGCTGCTTCTGCAATGGAAGCTTTGAACATGGCCCACTCAGGATGCAGGAGAAACTCTTTCGGAGGTGGGAGTTGAAAACCCCTCACACAGGGGCCTCCACCAGATGTTCCCAGTTCACCCTTATGACGCGTTTTTGTTTCCCAGGTCTTTCCAGCAGCCTTCAACCTGATCCAACTCACCACCAGGTGGTGATCATTTGACAACTGTGCTGAGTCTCACCTGAGTGTCCAAGACATACAGTGGCAGGTCTGATGACACAGCTACAGTCAATCATCCACCTTTGCCGTAAGGTGCTTTGGTACCAGGTACACTTTTGAGCCACCTTATGCTCGAACATGGTATTTGTTCTGGCCAGTTTGTGACTAGCACAGTAGTCCAATAACAGGCCACCACTCAGGTTCAGATCAGGCCATTTCTCCCAATTGTCCCCCTCCAGATTTCTCCATTTTCGCCCAACTGACTGTTGAAATCTGCCAGAAGAACTGTGTCCCTGGGCAGCATCCCTTCCAGGAACCACCCACAGACTCCAGGATGGCCGAGACCCCTGAATTGCTGTTCGATACATAAGCACATCAGTCCGAGTTTTCCCTCTACAACATGCCATCACAGAGAGGCGACCCTCTGGTTCACCAGCAAGAACTCCAACAAAGCAGCACTCAGCTGGGGGGAGGGGTTGTCAGTATTCCCACACCCACCCGGTGCCTCTCATCCTGGGCAACTCCGGAAAGGGTGAGAGTCCAACCCTTCTTCATGTGGAACTATATCTAGTTGGTTTCACTTTCACTTTCTGTACCAGCTCAGGTTCCTGCCCGACCAGTGACGTGACGTTCCCCCAACTGGTCTATGCCACCATGGCTTTTATGAATCGCTCTATGTCTGGTCCCTCCCCCAGGACCATTTTGCCTTGGGAGACCCTACCAGGGGCGAATTCCAAACAACAGATGATCTGTTCGAGGCAGCGCTCTTCAGCTGCTCCCTGTTATATATTAACTCTGATACTCTGGACTGCAGGCACAGCAGACTGCAGCCAAAACACAGGATTCATATGCAGCACAGATTCAAACATGTTAAACATCAATATTGTAATGAATTCTGTTCATGAAATTTCAGAAAGCCAAAGCTGTGATGTAGATCAATGTTGGTTAAATTATGCAGCCCTATGTGACATTATACATACAAAGTTTGTGTTTGGAATTGGTACTAATGTTATGCTCTTGTTTATGCTTATTTTTGTTCAGTTTGCTGATGTTGCTGAGAAATTTGAGGAGCTGTTGGATAAGTACCAAATCACGGAGGTTGAAACCGAAGAAAGTGACCTAGAAGAGAGGATGAAGACTCTCCAAAATGAGCTCACACAGAAATATTTCCAAGAGCACCAGATTCCCATTTGGTCACTGCTCGCTTTGGACCAGGCAACCAGATATGTAGACTTGTCTCTGACGGAGAGGCTCAGCGTCCTGGAGGCAGTGGTTAAGGTAACTGTGGAAGGCAGTTGCGGCTTCGAGGACGCTCAAGACAAGAAGCTTGAATTCCTCCTCAGTTTGCAAGAGCAGCTACATGTTGAGAATCCGACACTGGCCCAACAAGTTCTGGTAAATGTTCTGAACCTGACTCCACAGCTGGCCGCGACAGCAAAGGAGATCCTCAGTCACATCCTGTTCAACAAGATCTGGACACCAAAGGAAATCAAGCTTTTCATCGGGAGGGCCCTGAGCCACAATCAGGAGACAGTGACGGAGGTCCTTCACAGAGTTTGCACCTACAGCCTGAACTGCATTGTCGCCCTCACAGCTTTGAACGAGAGACGCCCGCTGGACTACATCCAGGACTGCATTTCCGATGAGATGGACAAAGATGTGGATGCTGTCCTGAGTGAAATGCAGGACAAAAACTACCCAGAGGATCTCCTGTGGCTGCTGGGAGATGTGCTGAGGTATATAGAAAAGGAACTGCCAATACACCAGAGTGTGGACATTAATTCGCAGATGATTTGTGAAGGTAAACGCAGGATCATGTCGCTTGATTTGTCTGCGCCTGACATCGATGTTCTGAAGAGAGTGCTGGTTGTAATGTCCATCGCAGTGAAAACGTGCACCACATTAACTACTTATGATGGAAGAGTTGAAGGCTACTTCCCGAGACTCTCTCAGCTGGCAGCGTTACTGCTGCTGCTGCTGCCACAGTTGGAAGACAAACGAGGCTGTCTCTTAGAAATCGGCACTGGGGAGGGCAAGACGTGCATCTTAGCCATGTTCGCCACCATCCAGGCCGCCAGAGGTGCAAAGGTGGACATCGTGACAAGCTCCCCTCTGCTTGCGATCCGTGATCAAGACGAGTGGAGTAAATTATTTGATATGTTTGGTGTGACGTCATCCATCGTGCCTCCACCAAATATGTATAACTGCTCTGCTGAGCATCAGGAGAAGATGATTAAGGATGCATACAGCAAGCAGGTGGTTTATGGAACTGTCGGTACATTCGCAGCAGATACACTAAGGCAGGAGTTTGAGAAGAAAACTACTCGAGGCTCAAGGAAGTTTGACTGTGTGATTGTGGACGAGGTGGACTACATGACGTTGGACAGTGGAGTCCAAGTGACATTTCTGTCTCACCAAGCCAACGGCTTGAGACACATTGAGCAGGTCCTAGCCAGTATCTGGGCCCTGATGTCCGCCTGCCGACCAATAGCACTGCTTGAGACGGGGGAGATCTGGTGGGGAACCAGGATCCAGCACTTTCACAAGGTCGCGCTGCAGGCTGTGATCGGCTCAGGGTCTGAGGACTTCTCAGCCAACGACATCCTGGTGATGGGAGTCCAGAAGGGGCTGTACTCTCAGCAGGACCTGGATGCATTAAACGACGCAGAGAGTCGGACAGACAGTGACGGCTCTGAAGATGCCAAGCGGGAAGCCATTGAGAAAATCATGGCCAACGTCGGGCCTGAAGAACAGTACCAGCTGCTGAGCGAACTCGGGATGATAACAGTAAACAGTGTGGTTGTAGATTATTACATACTGGAGAACAACCTGGCCAGACTATACAGGGAAGAGTCTCATGAAGACACGAACATCTGCATGCTTCTGCTGGAGAGAGGCCGAGCCTGCGAAATCATGTCCGAGGACTCACTAATCGAGGTGACGGTCGACAAACTAAAGTCCAGAATTAAATACTCCCATGACTGTAACCTGGACTCCTTGGAGGAATCTAAAGGATTCATTGTGATCCCGTCTTTCTTGGAGAAATACATCGAGAATCAGTTGCCAGTTTTTGCTGAGAACGCCTTAAAAGCCATCCAGATGACACGAGGAAGAGAGTACATGATTGACAAAGCCCCTGAAGCTGACAGAGTAGGCTCCAGTGATGCAGATAGTCACAAGTATGATGCCATAATTCCTGTGGACTTTCAGGCTAGTGGAGTGCTGGAGAAAAACCGGCGCTGGGGTGATGGCCTGCAACAGTTCCTGGAGATGAAGCACCAGCTAGCGATTTCGCCGTTGTCCAACGTGACGAATTACATGTCAAATGTCCACTTCTTCAAAAGGTACCTGANGCTATTAGTATGTGATAATAATTTAAAGTCATCCTGTCTTGTTTAAATTATCATTTATTATGTATGATAATTTAAGTACATACATGCAGATGTTTTGTATTTTGATACACAGTCATCCTGAAATGTATTCAAACCCTTCCTTTAAAGAACAGGCAAACATTCACAATAGTCACTCAAATAACTAGAAACTGGAAAAAGTAATAATAAATAAAAATTTGCTAAATTATAATTTAGTGAAATAAGGCATTGCTTTTGAATTGTGGCTGGAAAGAATAATTAGAAAAAAAAAAACAAAGCTGTCCCAGACAAATTAGAGCCCTTTGCTGATAAGCAGTAGACCAGATATCTGTCAACAGGTGCAGAAGTCTGATGGAGAGTTACAGAAAACACTTGATTGCAGTGATTGGCTTAAAGGGTTGTTTAACAAAATATTATATTAATATCATTAGTTCATGGGTCCCATCATGCTTGTTTGCTTGTTTTTTTTTTTTAATATTTCTGTTGAACCGCAATTCAAAAGCAATGTGATGATTTTCATTAAAATTTTATTATTATTACTTTAGTCAATTCCCACTTATTTCAGTGACAGCTGTTTTTTTTTCCTTCTTCAATGGGAGGGTATGAATACATCTGAGGACGACTGCATGTATGGTTGAATCTTTGACGTAATCTCTATTTATGATTCCCTAATTTCCACAATGACTTTAATCTGATTTGACAAGAATAATGTCTTTTATAAAAGTCAGTGTTGAAAAAAAACTCATCTATGTACCTTTTCTGTCTTGTACAGGAATAACCATTTAATCTTTTGAGAAGTTGCATCTGTAAAGGGAAACTACAGGCACATTCCCAACAAGCTGAAGACTGAAATATGAAGAATGTCATACTCAGCAAAAATGCACCGCTGCTAAACAACTATATGCACAAACATTTCAGCGTTAATCACCCTTCAGCATGAATGGATTACATTTAATTAGGAATTCGTCTGTGTATTAAAAGACGTCAGTCATTGTAGGAGTGACGACAGTCTCCAACTGTGTGCATTAAATTTGGCGCAGAATCTTCTTCTGGTTTACATTTAAACCCACAATGTGCTGCTCTTAATGGTTTCCATAATGTCCACGGTTCACTTCATGTCCGTGATCTCCGTTTTGACCTTTGTCACTCGTGGAATTTCTACAACATTCTCTAGCAGTCTGATAATGATTTTCAAAAGAGGCACTATCGGGAGGGAAAAGGGCAAAAATGATGTCTTATCCTTAATGGTTTTGTTGGAGAATAAGTGAGGAGAGGTCAGCTCTACTGGAAGCTAGCTTAAACACAAGCTTACGCATTATTCCTCGTTTAGATTCAGAACACGTCATGTGTTTAGCATCTGTGTCATTTATTGTGAGGACTGGCTGATGTTTAACATACAGACACTGTTAGATATTTGATTGAGAGCAAGACATGTTCACATTTACGATGAGATTGTGCTCTGGAGAGCTTACTTTGTTTTGTTTTTTTGGTTGGTAAAACCACAGAATGAAATGCTGCATCTGTTTACAGCTCAAGTTTCATTTGTTTATTTATTTCTCCTTTTCTTTATTGCACATAAAAGGCAATAACTCCTCTGGAAGGAGAACGAGCACAGCATGTAATTAAATGTTGCTTTCTCTTACTGTCATCTCATGTTAATTGAGGCACATTTATGGTACATTTGTCAGTGTTCTATTTAAACGGTGGTTAGAACCTGATCAGACGAGAGAATTATGTTGCCATTCACCAGAGATTAAAGCTGGTTTATGTTTAGTGCAGATGTGCGTAACGTGACTCAGCCATAAATGTGCACCACAATAAGCAAGTGAGAAGAATCAAGTTTGCAGTTTCACACATGCAGCTCTTTTAGCCGTTTTTATTATTTCTGTTGGGTCCAGAAAATCCATCGCCTTCCGAAATGACCCGTTCTTTACTCTGTCGACCGCATGGGCTTCGTTTATTCCTGTGAACTAACGCTTATTATTTATTAACCTTAAAGGATCCAGCTGACTTATCTATTTATAATCCGCTGCGTGACTTCTAACGGAAACTTTACCGGATGCGCCATCCTCAAGAAAAACACAAGTGCAGCACATATACACAGGGAAAGCACACTATCACACCCACACGTTGCCTTGAGCTCAGACGCACAGAGGAAAGGTCTATGATGTGGTGCATAAAAGGAAAGCGAGCAGCCCCAAGTGGCATGGACCTGTGCACCTGTCATTTCAATCCTGTTCCTCCTCTTGCGATGGTCTTCCCGGACCCTTCCGATTGTACCATCCATTAAGTCCTGAGGTCTGTATCCCCCGTGGGATGACAGGATGACCTGGTGGTTAGAGGCCGGCCCCATAAGTAAAGGGGCTACAGGTCTGAGCTGCCTGAGCCATCCACACCCATGTATCGAAGCTGACTTTGAGGTAGACGTTGAAGTATTGCTTACCTCCGTGGCGTGGCATCCTGCTGACCACGCACTGCTCCCCTTGTAGTGTTAAACTGTGTCCTGTGTTGACTTTGATGACAAGGCTTTACAGGAAATGTTCACTTTATGCAACTGCTTTCATTTTGAGTCTCTGCTGTGACTACTTGGACTTTTCTTATCTACTTTCCGGCCCAGTGGATTAGTCACAGAGTATCCCAGCTTTCCTTCTGTTCACGTTAATATTTCATTTCCAAATTAATCAAGGTAAAGCTGTGCTTTGTACTTGAAATACCCATAAAACAAAGAAACAGAATGCGGAGCTTTGGTTGTTTTGTACAAATTCGCCCGTTCTGTCCTGAACACATAAAACCAAAGCATTAAAAATAAATCCTTGTTGAATATGAACTAACTTTCTCCAGTTTTTGTGTACCTCCTATACCCTCAGTCTGGTCCACTTAATACTAACACTGTTGCAATTTTGTATTAAAAAAAAAAAAACACATAATCTATTGCATCTGGTCATAAATCTGATGCAGATGGGGACTCACGGGAGAAAGTGAGGAAGCAGCTTGTAATTTAGTGCAGAAGAGTGTTATCAGTTCCTACAACATCAGACACTTCCCCACACCAGCACTTTCTCTTGTACTTGAGAAAAGTGGTTGTGAAGTACAGTTAGTGGGTTTTTTTTTTTTGTTAAAGTGGAAAACAAATCTTTGGATTACAGAACATAGTGACTTGTATCAGCAGTGACCGGAGTGTATTACCCTTAAACTACAGAGCAGATAAAGTATTTAGTGAATTCTGCGAGGCCTCAGGTTAAGTGACAAAACAGCACAGTACCTTCCAAGGCCAACCCAGGCAGACACTTTACGCCTGCAGAACAGCCTTGACATACTCTTGAATGGTCTTTCATGCTCTTGAGCTCCATAACCTTCCCCCTCTCAGAATGCCTGAGGACGAAGGATAGTGTTTTATGTTAACAGCTTGGAGTTCAACTGTATGCCAGCTAAAAATCAAAAGACTCAGAATCAGAGCACGTGCAGTCCCCTCTGATATTGACTCAAAAAATTCTGGGTTCAAAAATGTAAGTTAGGATTTTGAAAATCATGAAGAAAGGCAGGATGAACGCAAAAGGAACAACCTGACGGATATGATGTTGCAGGCTCATTGTCCTTGGAACTCAGAAATAACAAAACACACACATTATAAATGGAAATTGCACAATTCCGTTTATAGTTGTGAAGATATAATCTATACATCTATATTTATACTATATTTATATCAAAAGGAAGTCCTCAAAATGGTCCCACTTTTTCAGGAAACCATCGACTTTGAACACAAATTACATTCAGGGTGTTTAAATGGGTATTTTTCTGATTGATGACAATGTGCCCGATAATATAATAAAGCTCATTTGCATATGAAATGCAACACATCATTTCTACAAGTCCACGATTCCTATCTGCTGCTTGAGTTAGCGCCACTGTCAGAGGAACAGCTGTAGGTTTTTGTCTCTTCATCACATCACAAATTAGAGCCTCAGTTCTGCACCAGGACTGAATTGGCTGAGCTGAGAAATAACCTAGAAAGTGTTGATACCTGCCATCAGATTGCTGCTGCTCAAATATACAGAAAGCAGCCAGTATCAGGACCACATGCTCTCGCCATGAAATAGACTGATAAGGTGAAGGTTATGATCTTTAATTGATTTCACTCCCATTTCACTCATGAAGGGAGATGTAGATGGAATCATTTTTTAAGCCTGGTGACATGGTGGAAAAGGAGATGTGCTAATATTTTCTGTGTGATCTGGGCATGTGGAATTAAATAGTTAGACCTGCATGGCAGAGAAACACCTCTTGGGGGGGAAAAAAAAAAAATATTGTTGGGTTGTCTTTTGGATCATTGCAGCTGTCAGCGGTGTAGAGCAGATATATATATAGCACGCCTGGCTAGAATAAACCTGTGCACTCCAACGTGACTTCAATATGTGCAGGTACCAAAAAATCAACGAGAGTATAATAGAAATGAACCATCAAACAAGAATCAGAACGCCTTTTGGGTTTTATTAGTGATGTTTCAATCAAACGTAGATCTTTCTCAGGCTTCTGTACTAGAGGTGAACCTGTGCTGCGTTCAAACACTGCTAATAACATTAACATGTCACTCAGGGAACTTTAAAGTTGCAGTAACTGTTTGACATCTGCGTGTCTGGTCAGCTGGTTTCTCCGAACTCCTCAAGGAGTTCGCTGCTAAATGTTTTATTAGTTCACCAGATAGTCGCTAACCAGTTTAAAGGCTAAGCTATCAGTTAAATGCAGAGTGGGCAGCTAAACAGAGAGGCTATAAAGCTCCATAGCACGGAGGTGAGCTGCCGGTTTGAGTGTTAATTCTCTGTCATCACAATGAATGGCCTCCTTCTCAGTGTCACCTTGTTTTCACGTTGTCATATTGTTATGTCATTATGACCACGCTCTGCCGTGATGCGATCCAAAGGCGTGAAGTGATATTATTTTGTCAGCTGCTGTTTCTAAGGTCAAGAAGTTTCACCACACTTGACGGTATCTTTCAACATATTATTGAAAAGGAAGCAACCTGTAACCCCCAGTATCCTCACGATCAGAAAAAATGACTAAACGCACGGGAATACAGTTGAATATCTCTCACAAGGTGAATGTGTTTTTGCACTATAAACCATCACAATACTTTTTTTTGGGATTAGAAAAATAACAAAGAAGTTATTCAGTTTTAAAGAGGGATTGCTTACAGTCCAAAACAAACAGAGCAGTGCAGCGAGGTTTGTTTCATGACATCTTTGTGGACAGCCTCATTACGCCTAATTCACCTCACAAACACAGTGCTTCATATTAAACGTTCTAAAAGGGGGGAGAAAAAAAAAAAATGCAGCGGTTGCCGCTTGCAGAGAGGCAACATGAACAGACTCTTTATACACCAGATGCACCCTCAAGTGAATAGGGACATAATCAGTGAGATGTCCCTCCCAACACACACTCTCTTTCAACTCCACCATCTGGCTGATGCTACAGGTGGTTCAGGGGAAGTCAAAATATTTCAACCATCTCATCTTTCCCCCCAAGCTGCGCCAGTCCTCATCTGTCACTGCTCTTTTTATTATCCGTCATTTTAACAATCATGACATAATTAGAGTAAATGTCAAATGTGCAACTTGCTGTTTTTGTTGTTGAGTAAAATACAAATAATTGTGTCTGAGCTCCCCCACGGGTGATGAACTGCATGAGAATTGACTTCTTCTTTTTTTTTCCATTTATTACTGGAGACAAAGTCCGGTCGAGACACTGCAGATAAGCAAATAACTGACGAGACCTGAATGTAAAGTAATGTGGATGGAATTAAAGACATAAAGAGTGACATAATGAGATATTCTGTGATGAAGATAAGGAGGCAAATTATTATTTTTTTTATGAATTTCATATTTTTTCTCATGTTAATATTATGTATTTTGACAATGCTATGCCTTAATTAAGCATTATTAGTTGAAAGATGATGGGAAACGTCGGAAATGAAGCAAGAGATGAAGCAAAGTGTCCCCAGGCAGAAGCAAACTGGGGGAACTGCAGTTCAGTGGACGGCTCCATCGCTAAGCCACAAGGTCAACATGTACCGACACATGCTTTCTGAGTTCATGTGCACAGTACAAATACAAATGTTTAGAATGATAATATCAATACGAACAAATAGCCCAGTGTCCATCAGAATTACATCAATATTGGTGGATTTTACACCTCATGACATCCATCGTTCTATGTGAATCCTGTGTTCTTCGTGGTACAAATGTAAGTCTCCTAAAAGTTGGGCTACGATGCTGTACGTTTGTCCCATCGTCAAGTTGAAATCGATGTTTTTGTTGGGTGTTTTTATGCTTATTATAATAACTAAGCTTTTCTTGATTAAAATCATGAAGAAGAGCATCGGTGCACAATCTTCATAAGAAATAATCTGTTTTCTGTAACCATGCTCAAAAATGTAAAATGCCTTTTCTTCTATATTTGCTTTAAACACACCTCAGCAATCGTTGACTTGACATAACCAGGATCTTGCTCTAACATTTACCATGCAGTCGTGTGCAAATACTGTAGAAAAGCAAGAACTTTGCAAACTTGCCACCGAACGCGTCCCAGAGTTTTCCAAAGCTGCCCAATATCAACATTCTTCTCTGTCGATGGCAGTGAGGGAATAACTACAGACAGCTACCAATTAAGACGCACTTCTAAGTCTGCTGGGAAAACGGCTGACCTTAAAACAAACTGAATCCGAGGACAGCATGAGCTTATGTACAAGGAAACAAACCAATATGAGACGGGGGAACAAATGCTCTTAAGCCTTCTGTGTGATCCTTTAAAACTATACACTATATCCACTATAATGTGTTTACAAAAGGGCAGGAAAGTGTTACACAACCATGTGGTTCTACACATAAGATGAGACTGACTGGAGCTGAATAGTGTCCCGAGGATTTCTTTAACCGAATCAAAGTCTGAAGGAGGGAAGAGAGAGGAAAGACAAAGAGATAGCGAGACAGAGAAAAGAAGAGGCAATGAGTGGAAGAGAGAGTGAGAGATTTGGAATTGCTGCCTACTACAATGTGAAAGATATCTCTCTATTAGCATAAAATTACAATGGCTGAGGGTTGCTTCTGCTTGAGGGATTGTCTGAGATCAGCTTAATCTCGAAGTGCCAGCAAATCTGATGACTCCTCCAAAGTTTAATCATGCCACCAGGGCAAAGGAGGACCTGACGAGTACCAAATGACACACTGGGGTATCCATTTCAGCACACTGGTTTCTTTATGAGCGCCGCATGATCCCACCACAGTGTCATGCACAACACGACATGAGCGTGTCCAACGGCCACAGACCCTTCCCATAAATGTTATAAGTTCCATGTCATGAAAGGACAGTTTCTTTTTTTTTCATTTCATCATTTGTATGCCTTGCAGTGCCCTTGCTGATAAACTTGTGAGAAAACCTGGTAGGAATATGTTGTGTTTCAGCAGTAAGTTATACTGATTAAGGGTTTATGCTTTCCAAAGTCAGCGGCTTTTGGCCACTAATAAGTCCATTTCTCAAGCAAGGTTTTTTGTTTGTGGTAACTTTGACTCGCAGCATTTCCTCTTATGTGCATGTTGCTTTTATTAGACCACAAAAGCAGCGAAGATTAAGATCAGAATCACTGAGAGATTTTAACTTTGGATAACCCAGATCTTAACTCTTCACCCGGCGTGTGCAGAGCGTTGCGGTAATCTCACCTCGAATCAGCTCTGACTTTATCGGCTGTCAGTAACGTCTGTTGCGTGATTGATCTGGACGTGTGCAGGGTGTTTTCTGTTTATCATGGCTCACGGGGCGCTTTCATGTGTTCTTTTGCGAATAATTATTGTGCATGTACCTGCTGTCAGATCAGTGATTCTCAACAACTGGCTTGAGTGCACTGCTTGACAGCTCAGCAGCCTCTCATCTCATCAATATCCTCCTGTAGTGATGTTCCATGTGGTGACAAATCTGAAACAATTTAGCTAAGAAAATAAAAACATCACTAGATTTCTACCTCAGAATTACCTTCATTTTTTTATTTTATTTTTTTTAAATTGTAATATTTGGTATTCAAGATACTTCCTCTTCCTCTCTGTCTCTCTCCTGTCCTGATATAGTTGATAATTTTTACAATATATGAAATATAAAATGCTATATTTCAGCAACATGGTCCCGTCCTGCGTTTTCTTATACTTCTTTTAATTTGCAGTATTAACAGAAATGTTTGCAGTGTCACAGTATGTCAGTTTAGTTCTCACAAATAGAAATGAGGCTGTCATGCTTACTAGTAATATATTCCAAAACGCATTTGGTGGAAATAGAGATGTTAGTTGGTTAGTTAGCTAGTTATTAATTCCTTCAGAAAATCCATTCTCAACACAGTCCACTAGTGTTACGTATGACAATTTTCAAGAAGTACATTTTTATACAGGATAAAATGTGAAATTTGCAGATATGGTGAATATTGTTCGATGTACTTCTTTTTGAAATTTGCCAAATATGGTGTTACTAAAAAATAAATACAACAATAAATGATAAAATGAAATATTCAGTGCTCACCGCTTGAACAAAGTGTTCTTTCGTCCGACAACTCCCCTGCAACACTGAACAAATGTCTAAAAAGGGTTTTCCGTGCAAAGTAAACATTGGAACCTTTTTTTGTTTTTACAATATTTAACAAAAGTGTGAAATGATTGTTCCAGATTTATAAAATTCTGAAATACATCCAACATGCAATATTTGAAAAAAAAATTTAAATAAAATAAAAAAAAACACAGTTAAATGTTGAAAGAACTCCAACATTTAGCAAATGTGTGGGAAGCCTTTTTTTATACCTGCGGTTTATGTTGGATTGCTTCCAATATTTAACAAATGAGTTTTACCACCTCAAAAGGTTGTACTTTCTGTATTTCAGCCGCCTTTCTGTTGATGGTTAACTCTCGCTGTGAGCTAGAAGAAGGTAAAACTCCCCACCAGAGTGACTCCTGCAAGTTTGATTGTCGCGTCAAAAGCAAAATAATATCATTAATTATCAGGTGTAATTAACCTGATATGAGCCACGCTGCAAAACAAAGTCGAAACACATTAAGACCAATGTCACACAGTAAACCATCGGTACATTAGTTTGAAAGATTTGTTCAGATAACTGTAAATCCTAACTCCCCTCAATCTCAGTCAGGATCACCACTCCACTTGTCTGCTTTGCTGCTGAACTGTGCACAATGAGAAAACATTGCATTTTCTGAAGGAATTAGCAACACCGAACTCCCTGATGTCTGCACATCACTCCATTGTTATTGTTTTTTCCTTATCGTGAGCCTATTTGTCGCCCATAATTGCTTCAACATGCTGCCGTTCATGGAAAGGAAGAAACACTGGAGCACCGAAGAGAAACTGACATTTACATTGTAGGTGCTCGGCTTCTGTTCTTGCAAAGAGCAACTTAGAAATCATAGAGCTAATTGTCTTGTTCTCAGCGCTTTGCAATTCCATTGAACAAAAAACTGGAGTTACATCAGAATTATCTACAGACACATACTCATGAATCCCTTTTTTCCTTCTTTCTGGCCTGGGGGTTCTTAGTTTGCATTCAAGGTCCAGTAAGACATGTTTGATCTTTACAATACAAGTGCCAGTAAAAGTTAAGCTTGAAGATTTAAATTCACTCTAAAATTCATCCTCTCTCCACAAGAACAATACCTCCATAAGCTCCAACACTTTGTGCACTTCAAAGGCCTTAAAACTGGGGCTTCTTTGTGCTTAAAACAAAGAAGCTCCTGCTTTCTTTTAGGTTTTTGGAGGGCAATATCAACAGAAAACCTCTAAAGAATAACAGAGACTCTACAGAAAAATTCACCTGGAAAAGTTTTCGCCGTGTTTTTTTTTTTTTTCCCTCGAATTCCACCGCAAAGTTGTTGAAACAAACGACTGTACGACTTGTGCCTAGACAAAGCTTGTAAAAAGCGCAGCGAGTAAGCGAATGTGCCCCGTCTTATCATCTGCTGCCACTGCACAGATTAGTGCTGAACGGAATAGAAAAAGGTTGCGAAGGAGGGGGGAAAAAAAAGAAAAAAAAGAATAAAAGCTGCTCTCCAGTATTAGAACAGACAGTTGCATTAGCTTTCTAATAAGAAGAGACAGAGCAATACTGAGCGCTGAAAGGGGGAGAAAGAAGTGTTTCCTCACTCCTTGCGGGGTCATCCACCCCCACCGATTCTCACCCACCCAGAGTGCTTGCTCTCCACCCACATTTTCTCCTCCGTCCTTTTCTGCTGGAATCAGATAGCGGTGGGTAGCAGGAGAAGCATGTCATAGGTTTAACTCTTATAGTATTAATTATACTCCCATCCCCTGACCTCGCTTGTACTGATAATCTACTTCCCGCAACCCTGCTCTCTGAATGGAGGCTCTTATCATTACTAAAGCTGAACCCTTTAGCATCTGCTGTGCCCTGGCACCATGTGATCCCCTTTGTCCTGTAGGCCCAGATGATTTATGAGGCTTCCAGCTGGTATTCATGGTAATATTCTGGATATGTCAGACAAGGCGAGTAAAAAAAAAAAAAAACTTCTCCTCACTTCTCTCTTAGCAAACTGACTGTATTATGGTGATGAGTCTGCAATCCTGCAGTGGTGCGTTCATTTGACATACCGAAGCTCCACAGCGTTGCCCATTCACGGTGGATTTAGATGGACTGCCGTGGCTGTAGTTAGAACTCCTATTTACCCGGTATATAACATCCATCACAGATATGAACTTCCTGCCACAGTATTTTGTTTTTGCTTTAAGGGAATTAATGCAATATTCATCTTGTGCTTCTTCCATTTACTTAGTCAGCACAACAGTTTTGCCACTCATCATTCTGAATTATCAACACTGAGGTAACATCCATAAAGCTGCTCTTTGCAGAAACGCATGACTCGTGGCGAATTCAAACTGCTGCTAAACGCTGAACCTTGGTCCAAACAGGTGCCTGTCAGGTGCATGTTATTTTTTGCTGTTGTTGAATAAGCTGGGATTTATTACACGATAATAACCACGGTGTATCCTCTGTGTGTGACAGTTTATGCTGCATATCTAAAATTGTGTTATTTTAACAGCCTCTCCTTTGCCAGTCTGACTAACTAAACCTCTTGTGTGTTTGGACGTATGTATGTATGTATTCGGGTTCCTTGGTTCATCGCTTTAGTTCCAACAAAAGCAGCTGAAACGCGTGGCTCTGTTGATCCTCGGCGAAGCCCTCTATCTGTCCGACTTTCACACATAGCGGGTGATGTTGCTGCAGCTGATTTTCATCCAGTGTCAGTGTTCGGTGCCACTACGCGAAGTGGTGTATCCTTTATGTAGCACAGTAAAAAGTAGAAGTGAGGAGGTTGGAGTTGTCAAAGGGTGTACGGCACAATAGTACCTCAGACTGTAAAGCCAGAGAACAGAGTTTGTGCCTCAGACTGACAGTGAGTCTGAGATATTATTAAACTCTATAATCTTTGGTGTTGTCTGTGCATTACTGCCATCTGGGTGTCCTCACATCAAATCGATATAGAGGTGGATGTGGTAGTAAGATAGACATGACTAACCAATAAAAAACACATAAAACTGAATTATCAAAAAAGACTGTTGACCGTATTCCAGGATTTTGGTAAATGAATCACTATGACGATTTTGTTTATTAAGTGAGCCTGTGATTGTTGCTGCTTGTGTGGGTTCTGGAGAACGCTGGTTTTATTGTGCCACAATATCTGCAGACGATGTCACAGATATTCATCATATCTGAATGAGCGTTAAACTCTCCTCCAGTGGTGTGGGTTTTAGCCGTGCAAGCAGCATGATGAAGACGATGATGATGATGATGGTATCTTTTATTCAGCCCATTGCTTTGAGATACAGCATGGCTACTTGTATTCGTGCAAAAACATCAGAACTTGGATCGTAGTAACCCTGGTGATCAGCTGATTCTTCCTCTAGCGTCACTATAAGGTTAACATGTTCAGTGACATGTCTTGCAGTGTAGAGTGGATTATTGTGGCATTTTTCCTGAAGGGTGATCCTCTCATTTTTATTCTAGTTTCATCAACATTTTCTTGAAAAGCGCTTTAAATTGTTTGAAAATTTTGAAAAAGTTGTTGCTATGGCGCTGTGAGAGTGGCAGCCGGTTTCAGCTGGTGAACAGCTGTTGGCGCTGAGCCAGGCCAAGCCACCGTCGTGGCAGAGACCGGACATCCCCGATGAGCTCCGCAGGAGGAAGAGGGGATGCAGGGCAGGAGTGAAGCATCGGGAGAAGAGGAGACGCTACAAGCCGTCCGTCCGTCCATCATCATGGGAAATGTGAGGTTTCTCCCTAACAGGATGGAAGAGCTAACAGCTAAGCGCTAACAGTGCTGACCTGGGTGCAGTGGGAGCATCAGGAGTGCAGCCTCATGTTCAGGGAGTCATGACTGAACAAACTCACTCCGGACTCGCTCGTAACTTTGGACGGATTTCACCTGGTCAGAGTGGACCGGAGCTGGAGGGAGAGTGGTAAGAAGAAAGGCTGGGGACTCACCATGTATGTGAATGAGAGATGGTGTAATGCTGGGCACGTTAGCGTTAAAGAGCAGCGCTACATGGAGGATGTTGAACTGCTGGCGGTTGGTTTGCAGCCGTTTTACCTGCCGAAGGAGTTTTCACATGTCCTGGCGATTACAGTTTACACCCCCCCCTCTGCTGATGCTGCTGCAGCCTGTGAACTCATCCATAGTTCAGTGTCCCAGCTCAGATCACACCCTCAGTCTCTGATCGTCATCTCAGCAGACTTTAACCACACATCGCTCTCTACCACTCTCCCCACATTCAGCCAGCATGTGGACTGCCCAGCCGGAGACAGTGAGGCCTTGGACCTGCTGTGTGCAGACACCAGGATGCATATTACTTAATTATTGTTATTTTCTTGTACTTTCTTTCTATATTTTTGGATGCTGCTGTGGTGTGTAAATTGTCCCCAATCGGGGATTAATAAAAGAAAAATTCTATTCTATTCTATTCTATTCTATTCTATTCTATTCTATTCTATTCTATAAGGACTATATGAATTCAGTTTGATTCGCCCTGAGTCAGCTGGGATAGGCTCCAGCCCCACGTGACCCTAATGATGATTAAGTGGTGTATAGATAATGGATGGATGGATGGATGACTGATCAGCTCAACACTGTAAAAGAAATACAAAAAACACTTCTAGTTGTGCTGAAAAACCACAATGACTTATTTATAACTTCATCTGTGCCTGTTCCAAGGACAAACTGGAAACCAGATTTAGCTAAAGTGGTGACTGTGTGGCACAAAGCACACCATTTGAAAAATGTCCTTGTTTTGTGTCGTCTGTCCATCTGAAATAGCCGAGCAGCTGCGTTTGCTCAATCACCAGAAGCATAATGTGAAAAACTTTTCAACAAATGCCCTTCATGCTTTGCGCCCTGCAATGCAGGCCATAAGTTCAAAGGTACATTAATGTAAAACATAAATGGGTTTGTGCATTTTTCCCTGGCAGGATGACCAGTAACTGCAAGAAGACAAGACAGAACGATCGCAAAAGATCTGAGAGCCTTCAATTACTGTCACCACAGGTGTCCACTGGGCTCAGGATGAGAGAAAATGGAGCAAACCACTGTCAGGTCTTAGTGTTAGACAGCACGTACACCCTGCCAGAGGAAGGAAAGGAAGGAATAGTGAGCTGAATCCCAACACCTGGCTCTAATGCGATTGGCATGCACACCCCACAGCCATTAGCTTCAACCCAGCCGTGTGAAATGTAGATTCCTAGAGATGGCAAAACCAATAGGATTAGCCTCCAAGGTCTTTTGTCCACCTACTGTATTTCTCAGCACTGCAGTGTTATGTCTACCCCACACAATAATCAGAATACCAGGCACATTACAGATGAAGCACTGTGTGTACGTGTGCTAAAAGCAAAGGACCCACCCCTGTCATTTTGTTAAGGAATCCAGAGGAGTTGACTATTCATGACCAATTATGTAGAGGAGCTGCCGTGTATTATTTTTGTTTGTGTTTTCACCGCTCTTTCTGATTCGTGGTGTGCCTAATGGTGAGTCTGCTTTTTCACAAGATGCTGTGCTCAACATCAAGCAATTAAAACTTTAATTAGGCTGAAATGAGAAACTGCCTCTGATGCTTAATTTCTCATTTACTCATGTAAGAGAGAGGCTATGAAGTTTCATTAAGCTCCACCAGGACAAAATACAGATCTGCTACAAGAGCTGGACGAAGTATCTGCAAATTCTTTGATTTATTTGAGATTTGCAATTAGGAAACATGAGCATGGAGGCATTAGGCTCTCGTCATTTTAGTGTATAAAATTCAGACAATGTTGTACCAGATATGTGGTGTACAAAAATTACATTTGTTCATAGTAGTAAAAGATTCTTATTGTTATTATTTCAGAGCATACAAAGTGTGCATCAAAGCACACAAACACTGGTAAATTACTGAAATAGCAAAAATAGTGTGTTTGCTGGAGTGACTGAGTATCTTTACAGCCTAAATTCAAGTTCTTTTAGACAGTTATGCTCCAAACCCTCCTAAAGCTTGCCTTTGTCCATTCATCTGCTGTGGTGCACCACAATTTAGAATAATTTCATAGTTCTCCTTAGATTTCTAAAACCATTAGGAACTTCACGGGGATTTTACCCGTTGAGTTTGATCCTTGAGATGCTCCAGAAAAGCCTGACCATGCTCTTGATTGCCTGGCCACCTTGAGATAAGGGAAGTTAAAAATTGAGCCTTAGAGTGAAAAAATAAAAAAAACAGTTTCTCTGTTCTTTGACTCTATTTTTTGCTTTTAAATACAGTAACTGGAATGCAAACCAATTATCTACATGAATGTGCCCGCTTTTAACAATGCATCGACCTGAATATTGATGCAGTCTTGTGCAATTGAATTTACATTTCTTCTGTGGGGTACTTTGACTGAATACAAAGCAGACTGGATTCTGTAATTTTTAAGGCTGGCTCCTGCGTCTCAGGTTCAAGGACTAGCTTCAAAGATTTTGGGGGGGATGAAAGTGATAATCTGCTTTCGAGTCACTCCTGACTGTGCTCGCTTCTTGGGCCACACAGACACCCCCTGGAATCAAAAATGAGGGTTGCTTTCCTGTCGCTGTCTGCCAGTCAACATGCTAAAGTGTTTGCCTAACGATAGGACTCCTCTCTTAAGACTAAGCAACTGCACTAAGGGGACCAAACAAACAAACTGCAGTGTGAGGAGTCAATCAGTATTCCTGTCTCATATTTGAATGCAGCAACATACTAGTGTGTTCCCTCTGCCACCCTCACAATCCCACGCCGCCTCACAGACTGTTAATGTTCTCGCGTGCTAAAATCTGGTTTGCCTCGCATGTCACAGCTGTCATGTGTTCCTGTGCTGCAGCAAGATTCAAGCTAAATAGAAGAAAAACAGAATGTAGCTGAGGTAATTGGGTGCATTTGTTTGATTACACCAGGTGTTGCTCCACTGTAAAATGTCTGCGTATCAAGACATTTAAGACAGAATCTGAATGAAGCCTGAATCTGTAGTAAAAACAAACAGCCTGTAATTTCACCTTCAAGTAAATACAGCTGACTCGAGTTCAATTTCAGTAAATGCTGGCATTGAAAATTGACTTGTGACGCTACCTTTACTGTCTTTTCACTTAATCACTCTTCATAGGCAGACAGGGATTCTGTATGTTGCTCAAAACATGAACTAGTGATGTATTGTGGTTGTAGGGGGGGATCGAACCTAAAGCATTTGCTTCATTGAGGAATCTATGCAATCAGTGCACTGTAGCCTCAGTTAAAGCTGAAATCCATATTTTGCACCCTTTGTCGCCATTTGCATCTGTGAAAGATCTAAATAAAGCCAAGTCAATAAAGCGCAAACGCCGCTTTATGTTTGGGTGAAAACACGGCGTGAAATATAATATGTCGCTTGCACCGCTTTGACGCTCTGAAAGTAGGCTGATCAAAAAACGTCTGTCAGTGATTTTCTTTTAAATTAACAACAACCGACGGGGATTACCGCTTTAAATAGATGTAATTTGTTTAAAATGTACATTTTGTATGTGAAATTCTAAGATTTGCTTTGTTTTACTCAGCTTGTGGATATTGATGTTGTGAAGCAGACACTACTCTTCAGTGTAGGGAAACATACCTACGACGATCCCGAAGGTTAAATACTTTGTTCTCCTTGGGCTAACATTCAGAGGAAGACTATGTAGTGAAAGCCTGTGTAGTACCAACAGTGCCATGTTGCTGTCAAAGCAACATTTAATGAGTGTTCATAGAAGGGTGGGAAGGCAGATCGAAATACAGCATTGTCATGATGATGAAAGAATTAAAACGGCTCCCTGTTCTGTTCACTTTGTCCAACTTTTAAAAACTTTAATTATGATGCAATGTTACACCAGCCAGCCATCTCCGGAGAAGTTGCCAGTGTTTAGTAGTTTGAGTGGAGCTGTCCTTGATTCTGCATACACATAATAATTGGAGTATCTCCTATGAAAAGATGCAGAATTACAGAATTTCCCCTTGAGGATCAAGGTATTTCCATTCCATTCCATGAAAAGCAGCTTGTTTGTGTAACTCATAAATCATGACCCATATTCTTCAGTGACCTCTGATCTTGTGAGATTAAAAAGAAACAAACAAACACATGTTTTCAAGAGGCGCCATCCTCTTGTGGTTGTGGCATTTGGGAGAACACAAGAGGAAGTCAGGGTGAGTCCACATGGGGAAGAGGTCGGGGTGGATGAATGGGTTGACAGAACTTGGATGGGACAGACCGCTCTAATCATGTATTGCAATTCAAATGGATAGTCAGCATTGTTTCTTTTAAACCTGATTATTCAGTAGCCTTGCCTGCATGTTTGCTACTGTCACCACAATAACCTCAATAAATAACTTGTTTTAACCAAAACCATAATCATTCATTATTCTTGTCATTCCTTCACCGAACCAAGCATAAACCATAACATTGTCCCATTATAAAAGGATTGCTTATTTATTTCTGGGATATTACTTATTTATCTCAACTGTGATTTGGAACATTTGAAGGTTTAGCTGTGGGTTGTCACCTTCCACTGCTACGCTCCACAGACTCAGCTAAAGAGTAGGGATGAACAATCCAAGGCCTTCTAATTTAGCAATTAAGACTGCAAGATGTTTTAATATTTTTAAACAGAAGAAACAGAACACTGTAAGGAGATTTTTTTGTCTTTGGGTAATTACAGTAAAAGGTCACATTACCCTAAAATCTCTAAAGGTTTTTTAAGAAAAGCTTATTTTTTATTTCTTAAACTGGGTGGAAATACTTTACTTCCCCATAAAAATCTCATGCAGCGTGTAATCAGCCAAAAGGACTATTCCCACATATTTCGCCAGCTAAGCTGCCTGGGAGCACATTGTTAATTCCAGCTCTGGCCTGAGGCAAGACACGCATACACAACCGGAAACTGCCCAGTAAAATTTCGGTGGAGCAGTTGGAGGTTAATTGTCTTGCTCAGGTGCAACACAGTCAAAGCATTTAAGAGGCGATAGTGGTCAGACTGTTCTCTTTAATATCTTTAATATACATCGTTCCCTGAAGTGGATATAGAGATCTGGACACGTGAAGTTCCACATGGTGACGTAATATCTATCTGTGTTGTTAATGTTTCTGTTCCTTCTGCATTGCTGTGAAACACAAAAAATGGTCGACTGTGGTTGGAGTTGTGCGCTTTTCTTAACGACTTCAGTGAAGCCTGTTCAAAATATCTTCAAAGTGAGAAACAGTTCTTAAACATAATTGCGGAAAGATCGCTAGACTGATAGACAGAAATACATTCCAAGTTTTACAGTTGCTGAGAGAACCTTTCCACAACAGCTCTTCCATAATTGTTGTAGCGCAGATATCTTCCCACATCCATTAGAAGTAATGGTGTGGTATATTATGAATGGAGAGTGTGCAGCTCTGCCGTTCCCAGATGGATTGGGTTTATTGTGAATCACCGTTGGTAGTTCATTTTTGCCTACACAGGCATTAACATTTTATTGCATTTTAAGATCATTGTCAAACCCTGTATTGCCAACACATTATACCACTTCCGCTAACCTGACAGCCAAGAACACACATAAGACCACAACACAAGGAAGTGCTATTAAAGCTAGATCTGCTGGAATACCATGGCTGTGGTGTTTCCTCACCTCTTTCCCATCCTCTGGATTAATGTAATGCATAAAGCAGTGCACAATGACAGCATAGATCATACAAGCACCTATTTTTGCTAAGCTAAGACCTCAAACAACACTTTTAATTAAGTCATTGTTCGGTATCTACAATGCTTTGCTTCAAACAAACTGTTAATGTGGGGAATGGTAATCCTCTCCTGGTCTAGAGAAACCTTTCCAGTTGACCGTATTACCCACTAATGACCAAAATCTTTAACAAAGATTGCATGTAGATGTACTTATTAACTTCCTTCTTGTGATAGAAAATTCCGACACCAAAAACAGAACATGGGTGCCTCCTTTGGACAGATCACCTATCAGGCAGGTCTAAGCACTGTAGCAGCCCCATATTGTGCCCCTTTTTAGCAAATTAATGAACGTCTCACATGTCCCCAGAATGTGTCTGCAGCTTTAAATGCAGTTGAGCAGCTGCTGTCCCCGTTCAGGAAGAAGAGCCTCTCTGTGCAGAGCAAAACAGCTCAACACACAGCAGCTGACAGACATCAAGGAGTGTATGAAAACAGAACTCTGTATTAACCTTCTCTCAGAGTGATCTTTTTTTATATATAAATATTGCTAAGTTTGCAGTGCAGCCATTGTTAACCTTTATTGTGCCTTGAAATACTTGGAAAATGAAAATGTCAACCC
>NW_007577891.1:291370-292287 GCF_000690725.1 Stegastes partitus
CAAGTTTCTAAAATAATATATCAATTCAGATGAGCTTAACCTGAACTTTGCTTTAAATTGTACATAATACATGATATAATCTGTAAATTACTCGTCACCATAAAGGCAGCACAGAGACAAGACTACACTCTTAAGGCTTGGATGTTCCACTGGGGTAAGATTATACTTAGCCTCTGCAATGAAAGGTACAATTTAAAGTTTGCATCATATGATGTTAAACGTTTGTGTGGAAAGTTACAAAGCACTTTTCAAACCCTGACTTGTCTGTATGCTTCAATCAAAGGTGAAAATTGTAGCCGATCCAAAACCAATACAGCTGTAAAAGATGCTTGAATGAGACACATGTGAAGGTTGAAGTGGATATGGAAGCACACATTTCACAACTTTTATGGCTTTTGTATTAAGTTTGATTCAGTAATACCTCAATTGGCTGTGTTTTCCATCGCCACGGACAGTGGAATCATGTCAACTATAACTTTCTTTATTGCCGAAGCAAGGTTGTTGTGACAACAACATGGCTGTGCGCATTGTGAGGAGAATATATGGAATTGGGCTGTCAAAACCACTGAGGCAGAATGATAGCTGTGTGTTTCAAAGTGCAGGCCGTCTAACAGCCAATTTGTAACTGTGACTGTTGGAACCTTGTCTGCGGTTTGTATAAAGACGATATTCCTTCTGATACGAGATCACAGCTGGAGTCATCTCAGGATTAAAACACTGAAAAAGTTACACAGCCTATTTTACAATTCAGTGGGTGCAACCATCATGGCCAGTGACCCAGAAAGGTTTGTAGACCAGAAAACCAGAAGGCCTGACTGGACCTGAACCTGTTACCTAAGTAAGATCGTCTAGCTCAGGGGTCGGCAACCTTAAACACTCAAAGAGCCATTAGGACCAGTTTCCCACAGAAAAGTAAA
>NW_007577891.1:292427-294304 GCF_000690725.1 Stegastes partitus
ATTCAATGCAGACCAGCAACAAAGTGTTTATAAAGTGCTTGAACCAATATAAAAACTAAATCAAAGTGCACATGGTTCTTCAACCTCAAGGAGAGACACAGGGTGGATGTGTTGAACGTGCACGGAAGTTACCAAATCTGGTCACTTGCCCCGTAAAGGGATAATAACTCATTTGTATACTAAGTTTGTGAGATGACAATTTAGCAGTGCAGAGCAGCAGCTTGGCAATGGCTCTGAAGCGACATCCAGTTTAACATACAAGGTTCAAATCAAATTAGGTTTATTGTCATTTTGCTGTACATACACAGTAATACAGGCAAGATGAGAGTGTTTCTTCAGGATCATTTCATTAGTAAGTTTTGCAGAATGCATGTCTGTCTCCTGAAGGGGGCGCTGCGTCCATGCACGCCGCCATCACATTGAACATGGTGAACCTCTGCAGGTCCTGGTAGGTCTTCAGGGACACAAAGACACACATGATGGTGTGACCATGATGAAGCTGCAGATACTGCCCAGAGCTGCCTGTCTGTCCACCCGGAATAATGTCGTCTCCTCCAGCTATATGTCCGTCTGGGATGTTGTCATGGAGCCATGTTTCTGTTAAAGCAGACACACAGCAGTCCCTCCACTCTCTGCGGGTTTCTCTCAGCAAAAGCAGCTCGTCCAGCTTGTTGTGGAGGGAGCGGACATCGGAGAGTAGGAGCAACGGTACTGCTGGTCTGGAGGGGTTAGCCTTTAGCCTAGCATGGATCCCAGCTCTCTTTCCCCTTTTTTATTTACGTCCGCACCGTTTGCGCTTCCTTCTCTCTCAGGTAGCTGCCAGCGTAGCCTCCGATCAGACTCTGTGTTGGTGTAGTACGTCCAATTCCAGCGCCGTTCGCTGTCCTGACACCCAGCAAAGTCTCCCGGCCACAGGTTTTGCAGAATGAACGTCTGGGATAAACAAGACACTCAAAACGTTGTCTTTGTCGTTGTCTTCTGAAGAGGCTGTTGCATCTATGCGTGCCGCCATCATCATGAACCATGTTGTGAGAGAACACAGATGAGAAAAGCTTTATTAGGGTTCAGGTGCTTTAAATTGCAGTATATATGAGCACAGAGAGCAGGAGAGACGCAAAGAAAAACTACGTTTAGGTTTCACTGAAGCACAACATGATAACACAATAACTCACCTAGTCCTTGTTTTTTAATTTCAAATTACTCTTAATTGCCCTATGCTCTTAATGTTTTTGTTTTTTTATCAAATAAATGGAAGTCTTTATGTCCTCAGAATGTTTTGTTTTTGTTTTTTTGATTTCAGCTCAAAGCACTACAGAGATGATAACTTCTATAATGGCTATAATACCTGGGTTTTAGCCCTGTTCTTAATGGGCTGTTTCAGTATCTGTAACTTTAAGGTAAGTTGCCACCCACTCCCCTTTCAAGAAAAAAGGCCACAGACATGCCTCTCTCTGGTCTACTTTGCTCAGTGACGGATGAGAGGAAGAGAGGAACCAGGAGGCAGAGCCAGATGGGGCTGCTGCAGATCATATTGTGACGTCACAACAGGCTGCAGCATTAGAGACATTCAGAGACAAATATTTCTGATCCATAGTCACAGGAAAGAAATGAAGGGACTTTTTCACAGGTCTCCAGACATTCTGGATGCACGTAAATGTTCAGGAACGATACAAACTGTATTTTTGTTTCCACCATTTCTAAATGTGGACTTAAGGAAAGGCTGAAGTAAATATCCTAATACCTTCTTATATCGTCTTCATTACAGCTTTTACCGTACACCTCCAAGTTTCTAAAATAATATATCAATTCAGATGAGCTTAACCTGAACTTTGCTTTAAATTGTACATAATACATGATATAATCTGTAAATTACTCGT
>NW_007577891.1:295334-335558 GCF_000690725.1 Stegastes partitus
AAAAAAAAAGATGCTGGGTTGAAGACTACTTTCAAATAAAATACTCAATGTGTATTTGAGTCCTCCTTGTATTTATGAAATAGAAAGCCAACTGGTACACCTTACCAGTAGTAACGTGAGACAATTCCTTCTCAACACTTAGTGACGTGACAGATCCAGATTAATACAAAAAAAAAAATTCCATTTGACGCCAACAAACCAACAATTTTTATTATTATTATTTATTTACAATCAAATGAAAAACTGAATGCTGGCTCTGTCATGGGTTGCTGGGACACCTAAACAGAACAGAACCAACAACACTGAAATCTGTATGCTAAAACAATCGGTGAAAACTTGTCTCTCTCATAAAAAAAAAGGCCACCATACCTTTATACTTTGTCATGGCAGGAAAAGCACAGGTGTATCACATAGCATGAATGATGGCTCAGTTACACCGCATGTACACTAGAACGCCGCAACAGTGAGGCAGCATGCACAATGAAGGGATTTTATCACCTTCAGAGGATCGACATGGTCACTGAAACTGCAACTGTGTTAGACGTAATAATAGGAGAGTCGGGGGAAAAAAAATCCTGTGAAACTCCCTAATTATGTCTAATAGGTGTTATTTTGTGATGTATTTAAGAGCTGTAGGTGTCTGCTCTTGTAATTCAGAAATATAAAGAAAACTTGAGGCACAGCAGTCATTAGAGGTAGTCTGACTGTGGAAGACTAATTTGTGGGTTTGGACTTTTCTTTAGCAGTTAAAGAAAAATACTAAAATTGGACTTTCATTATGCTGTTTATCGCATATTCCAAACTGTGGTAGCCTTAACTCACTTTTGTTTGAAAATATTTCCTTTGTATGGCCAATCAGAAACCGATGCACTTAAGTCTGGTTCATGCTATGCTGGAACATTTTCTTTTGTTTTGATCAATTACTGGCACCCTGATGGGTCAGCAATGTAACTTTCTGTATTTAAATATCTTACATTACTTTTTTTTTTGTTTTTACTTCTTTTGTTTGTGTTGCTTTGGGTGTAATTGTATTTTTGAACACAGATTAACCAAACAAAATGTTTTTTGTTTGTTTTCTTGTGTAATGGGTTCCATCATGAGTAATTACCACACAGCACTACCAGGGACACGATGGGTATTAACCCTCTATCTGAATCTTTTTCTTTTTCTTTGGGAAGTCATATGGTACAATAGAAAGTAGGGGTCATGTATCGAGACTGATACCCTACAATCAGGTAAGGTGTAACACAAGCCTGGGATAATGAGGTGATGGCAGGCTGAGAAGAGGGAGTGAGGTCCAGGATGAGGTTAGGCACAAGGGATTGTGAGCTGACTGGTGGGTTTTTTTATACTGGCATAACGGTCAGGCAGGTAATCCCGGCGACGAGGGGAACAGGTGTAAGGCAAAGCTGGCAGGCAGGCAGACACTGTGTCCGACAGGCCAGACAGGTGGATTTACAGAGGTAAGCGCTAGTCGCATGGCACAACGGTAAATCACAGCTAGCGCGACGATCCGGCGGAGACTGACTGTCGCCGTTCCTATGGCGAGGTGATGACGGTTTAAAGACAGGCGAGGGTATTGATTGCTGATGAAGAGCAGGCGTGCAAAAAGAGACAGAGGGCAAAGGAGGGCAAGAGGGGCGAGCAAACAGACAGACTAGACCTAAACAAGACAAACACACCCCACTGATCCCACACGAAAAGCAACCTGACATTCACAAAAGCGCACTCACACAACTTGCAGTGTCATGGGAGAGGAGCTGGAGACAAACGTCCGCTACATCATACAGTAAACTGACTCTAATGTAACAGCAACAGTATTATCCCTTTATAGTGCACTCCTTGAAATACTTGGAAAATGAACATTTTAACCCTAGGTTGTTATTGAAGGATATTTCAAGATATTTTTACTTATATATATATATAATGTTGCAAATCAAGATTAATAAAGTGACCATATATGGTAACTTTCCTGTCTACATTAAAAAAAAAAAAAGGAATTCATAATAAATAAAAGAAAAAGCAACAGGTAACAGTCTGAGGTAATGATACTTACAAAACCAGTAACAAAGTATTTATAAAGTGCTTGGCGTGTTCAGTAACATTGTTCTTGGGGTAGTGGTATTAGTGGCACTAACATAAAAACTAAATCAAAGTGCACAAGGTTCTTCACCCTCAAGGAGAGGCACAGGGTGGACGCATTGAACGTCCAAGGAAGTTACCAAATCTGGTCACTTGCCCCATAAAGGGTTAAGAAGGATAACATTAGCCATATTCTATATTTTCATAGTCATCAAAAATCATCAATGAGCTGAGCATACAAACAAGTATTTCTTGTGTAGGTTAAAATAGGATGTAGCTTCTTCCACTGTTCCATATAAGCACTGAAAATACATCAGCGAGGCACAGCATCGTGCTGAATGACATGATTTGTTTCATTATGATGAACATGGGGACCATAATGTGACTCAATCCCACATACACAGGTATTGTCATGTCACTATAAATACTATCTGGAGCACCAAATGTGTATTAATCCACAGCTTGAAATAATTCCCAACAAAGGCACATGTCCCTTCTCTTTGCTTTGAATGCAAACTACAGTGGCAAAACTCCTGAATCCTTTTCAGAGTTAAATTATATATTTATATATATGATGTGACCTGGTTTGTGTCTGCCTTCCACAGACAGAGTGGGAAGTATGAAACTACTTTGTTATGCTTCCACTGAATTACTTGATAATTAAAATGAAATATTACAGACTTGTCCATTAAGAAAACATAACTTGAACCCCAAGTTCCTTTGAGAGTTTTCTATTGTGTTTGTATGGCATTGTGCATATCAAGTAGATCTGCTGCGACAAGAAGCACTGGGAAGGATGTAGTCAGGCTCCCATAATCCCCCATGAGGAAAAAAAAAAGTACTGAAGGTGTAGTTTTGAATCAACAGCAGCACTTTTGGAGTTATGGTTAAACTGCCAAATGTCACTGACAAAGGTGCAGACTGAATGCAAGAAACAGCATTTCTGACTCCAGGGAAGGGACATAAACACTGTCAAAACTTTAACACTGAAAGATGTTCATCCATCTAAAACAACAACAAAGTAAAGTGGAATGCATCGTCCCATATATGAGGACAGGTGTGCTGGAACGTCCAGCTGTGTCACGCACCATATTTCTCCCAGACTGTGTGATCATGTGCAATGAACTAATGAGTTGTCATATATTATTTCAGAGATCATTATCGTTTAGTTTGTCGTAATATAAAGCATTCATGTTGAATCAATGACACTCAATGTTTATTAACAGACATGACACACACTGTGTAATGTGGAATTTAAGAGGATTGCATCTGTTTTAAAAAAAAAATATGAATAATCAATTGATTTAACTTAAGAATATTGCTTCCTCATCTAGAATCCATCCTCAGAGACTATGCAGATACAATTTCACCTCCCAAAGGCAATCATTTCAAGCAGAGCATATGAGATAAGACAACAAGGTTTTAATCAACCACTATTGATTAAATGAGGCAACTAAGAAGGCTGTGTTACAAGATCGACTTCCTGTAGTGATGATATAGTGAAAGGGATAAACTCCGCGTTTTAAAAACAATGACATCCTAAACAATGGTGCTAGTGGTGTTTGTCACGCCAACCAATCCATCAACCGGGACTTAAAGGAGGGATGAATAAACCGCTCACAGCCCGGGCAGGTGCTTGTCATTTAGCATCTCATCAAGTGGTAAATTATTCCAATATGAATGCAACATGAGCACGTGAATGTGTGCAACCACCCATTTGACATGAAACCATCTTGTTTACATTTGCATACTGGGTCAACAGTTGTGTTCAGTAAGCTGGCATGAAGTCTGTCTTAAAATTATCGCGTGCGTGTGTGCGTGTGTGTGTGTGTGTGTGTGTGTGTGTGTGTGTGCCCATCAATAATATTACATTTTCACTGCTCCCCTTTGAAATGAACTCATTATGTACCCTCAGGCTGCCCTGAGGTATTACTCTAATCAAGCCAAATAATTCATGTGTAATTGCCTTCAGCTTCTCTCAAAACAGTAAAGGGAACCAGCCCTCACTTCCGTGCATTTACAATGCAACCAGGATATAGTGGCACCACAATGAGCATGAAAGTGGGAGCAGGAAGTGTAGAGACAGGTTCAGCACTCTGCACTGGCTTGTATTTTCTCCTCAATTAACTGTCCAAGGTTGAGGTTGCAGAACATCCCAGGGCGCTTAACCTCTCTCCTGGCTTGCATTTCCCCCTCACACTCCTCAATACATCTATCACAGCACCTTCCAATAGACTGTCTGGATGCAGCGGTGATAGTGAAGAATATTAATGTTTGTAGATACCCTTTGGCTCCCTATTAATTAACCCAGCTCATTTATAGTTGATTGATAAACTGCTCTAAGTTGTTACAACACAGGTGCAGTTACAATTGAGAAAGTAGGGTTTTTTTTTTGGGCCAGACTGTGTTGGGCTTTGTATTTACTGAAGGACTCATTAGAGGCTGCATGTCAGGCATCAGTAATCTTTTCTTTTATCTAGAAATCTGAAAAATATTGGACATGCTTATGGTTTTACGGGGTTTTCAGATAAATTCCTAAAAGCAAGGGCAGAGATGTTTTTAAATTATCTAAAAGGCAGAATCTACGAAAAGAAAAAGAAAAAAATGCAGTAACTCTCCCATGAGAAATTCCCACATTTATGAATTAAAAAAGAGGTTTAATTATGGCTTATCCACAAATCTAAGCAAGTTGGAACAAACTTGCCCTGATTAGCTAGTTATGAAGCTGGATGAATGGGACATTGATTATTGCATATAAATTACACAAAATATACAGAGGATGCTTATTATGAACGAAATATAAAAGACTTGTTTTTAAAAAATAAAATAAAACAAAAAAGTACCTTAAAGTACCAGAGATCTATAATTTAAAAGTCAGACAATCTAAACTTGCTAAATAGCCCCAAAAAACAAAAAAAAGATAAAAATAAAATGTAGCTTGCAGTGCCGATTACATTCATGAGTTCAACGGCCCCAAGGTATGCATTTCCATGTTCCACTTCTTGATTTTTGATCTAATTGAGAGAAAATTTAATGATGTTTCCTTCGTTAAGATCATCCCTGTAGGGAACAAATATGTGTTTGCATGTACCGGGTTTCACTTCTGCTCAGGTGAGTGGAATTAACTACTTACTGGTTTGAGTTCATAGTCTGGAACAACACCCCAAGGAAGAAGTGTACCAGTGCACAGTGGTGGTGTTTTATTTTGGGTTTTTTTTACATATTTTATCCCAAAATTTTAAAATGCTTTTGTGTTGACTGGATATTATATACCCTGAACAGGAGCTAGTATGGACAGTGGGTATTGTGACTTGTGTTATTTTGCCATGCAGGGCAACGCCGGCTACCATGAGCAAAATCATAAACCGTCCTTTGTGAAAAGAGATCAATCCTCTCTCTCAAACTGGCTGGACATTGAAGAGCTTTGTGATGCTAAAGTTCAATCAGATGAACTCAGTACAAAGCCAATATGTCTCAACCTGTTCCATACAGATATAAAAGGGAAGTGAAATCTGGTGCGGCCACAGCTTGAGCGCACCGGCGGGTGTAGGCGACACCAGAAGAGCCGCTGTTACCGTGTCTTCTCAGTTCCATCCACAGAGCTAGTTAGAAGAAACACACAGTATATCGTATCCCGCCTGCAAAACACAGCATAAAGAAACCTGACAATGTTACATTTTCATTAGTGACAGCGAAATAAATGACATCTTCTGATCACTAATGGGGAAGCATGTTGTTTGTGTTCAAAGATTATCTTTAACTAACCCTGAGTTTACTGCAGTGTACAAGCAGCTTTCTTCACTTCAGCAACCAAAAGCATGCTGCAGTGACAAAAGATTCTGTCAAGAAGGATTATCCCTAACCTCATTAAATTTGCTTCTTTTTTTCCCCCCCCTGTTCCAGCTGTGATTCACTAGTAGGCTGCTTTAGGTTTACAGTATAAGACAAAGCCTGGCCAAAGCAAATTAAAAAAACACATCTGTAACTTAGAATGGAACACAGTAAAATCTGTGTTTTTGGAAAACTGACCACTAATCTAGCAAATATATTTTGGGAGCTATGTGTGGGTCTGTCCATTAGTCTTCCATGAGATTCGTACTACTGAGATGAGACATCCTGTACCTGCGTCTTCTCTGCAGGTATGTGTCATCATGTTATTGATAGTTTGTGATGAATCTTTTAGTGCTGCAGGGGTGAACAACCTGAGCAAACTGGGGACTAATTTTCACTGAATGTTTTGCAAATGAAGCTGTGACTATATCCTGTCTGGGATATACACCAGTCAGCCACAACATTAGAACCACCTGCCTGTTTTATTGTGTATGCCCCCCCCTAATGCCACCAAACCAGCTCTGACCCAACTGGGGCCACAGACCTGCCCCCTCTGAGAGTGTCCTGTGGCCTCTGACACTGTGATGTTGGCAGCAGAACCTTTGGGCCCTGTGGCTTGCAGGGTGGGGCCTCCATGTGTCAGGCTAATTCTGTCTGTGGATGCTCGGGCTTCGGATTTTTGTCACGTTCTTTAAACCATTGTTGTGCAGTTTTTGAGACGTTATAGTGCGTATTGTGTTACTGGAAAAGGCTGCTGCCATCAGGGAGTTTATTTGTCATTGGTGGCATCATTAGTCTGCGGCAATGTTTAAGTGGATGGTACGGTGGCCGTCGGGGGCAAATGACATGCATGTACACAGACGGGCTGCATAGACATAAATGCGTTGCATAAACAGAAAAGCGCTGCAAAAACAAAACGCTGCATATCCAGTCACACAGCGGAAGTGTTGCAGGCCTCTATAGGGGCAGTTTTAAGTCTTTAGCTTTTCAGTCACTGTGATTCTATGGGTGCTGAAGTGGTGTTTTACCACCGTCTCCCCGTGTTCTCTCTGTTATTCATGTTTATCCATGGAGATGAGAGAATACACACCTCTTCACACAGCTTTTCCCTCAACTAATGTGACTCGTCTCGCTCACCGTTGTCTGCCCCTCAGGTGAAAAGCTCACTACTGCCCCTAGAGGCCTGTGGCACTTCCGCTGTGTGAGCGCTTTCTTTTTGTAGCGCGTTTTTAGCTTATGCAACGCATTCATGTATATGCAGCTCATTTGCGTATAAGCACGTCATTTGCCCCAGTAGGCCACCGTAGGATGGTGTATGTCGAAATATTTATAGACATGAGCGTCAGGGTCCAAGGTTTCCCAGCACAACATTGAATTCGAATGAGATGATCAATGTTAATTTAAACGGTCAGTGGTTTTAATGGTGTAGCTGATCTCTCTATGTTTTAGATATCAACATTCAAACTAAAGACTACAGATGGATTATATGAAGTGAGAGATAATGAAATAGCTTTTATCATGATGGGAATTGAACACTTGTAATGCATAACAGGAAATGAATCCATTCTGTCTGTACATATCTATAGAATACAGGAGGGTCCGCTGTCTCTACAGTGTTCAGTGTTCATTGTTTTCTAAAGCCTTGCAGTGTGAATCCAATTACAAGAGTGCACGTATGTAGCTTCAACTTCCTCTGCAAACCCTGTTTCATCAGGAGCAATTCACTATGTTTAAAGGTTATCTCTCAACAGCCTTCAGAATCAGAAATGTTCAGTCTCTTAGCTAGCTGAAAGAATAAAGTTGCCCTTTAAGCAGGTGCATCCAATAATGTCTAATTTTGCCGTGTTCATTATTTACATAGCAGCACTGACTTTCCATTCACATTATTGGTTTGAAAGAGGAAACTGTCAAAAGGTAGCCTTGAGATAAAATTAGTGTTCAAGCATGCCATGGGAAAAAAATGTCAGAGACATGTTCATCTCCAGCACTGACTGGAGTAAGTGTTTTGTTTTACTTGCCTCTGCGGGGCATTATCGATGAAGCTGCACCCTGGGCTTAATCCCTCAAACTATTTTCTTCTGAAAATGTCATGGATTTGAAAGGAGAGCAAGTTAAAACTAAAAAAAAAATCAATAATGAATTATGGCAAGAGCAAATAGGTGGTAAAATATAGTGTTCACTGGTATTTTATTGTAAAAAAAATCAACAAAAAAAACATGCAAGAATGTTTTCTGGATGTATCCATCACAGCTTATGTTAAATCTAATCAATTGAAGCAACTCAGCCTCCAGATGGCTTCAGGTTTTAGAAACAGCCCAGCACAGATAGCTGTTGACTCTGAATCATATGTGTAATTATGTGATCAGGAGCGGGGTTGTCAGGAGTCCCTTTAGGACCGCAAGGTGTAATTAAACCATACAGTTTGTCAGAAAATCAATAAAACCAATTTAATGAATTTAATAGTCCACATAAAAAGCCATCACATGACAATGGATTCTCTCGTGTTATTAAACAGCAGAGTTTAGTGTTCCTTGTGGCATCCACTGGCAATGTGACAAACAAATGATCATTAGCATGCTACACGTATACCACCGGTATGCACATGATTGACTATCATGTGACCCTGCATAATAACCCCAGTAACCCAATAACCTAACCTAAACCACAGGAGCTGACCCACAAATAGCAATTCACCAAAACAAAAAGTATGAAAAGTAATGAAATAATACTTTCTGCAGAGTTATTGGCTATAACATAACATGACAAGAAATCATTTTAGTTTCTGCTTTAAAACATTACAACAAATGTCCACAAATTAAGACTCAGTTCGTCATAGGATACATTGATGTCTAATTGTTTATTTTAGTGTCATGCTTCAGCTCAGGGTTTACTATTTTAGATTCAAGATTAAAGAGTTTGTCTGACCATAAACAAGTATTTAAATTACAATAACATAACCATGAAAATGTGAAAAAAAAATCATAAGTGGATGTTGTTGGGGAAATACATAAATATAAGTGTTGAGCTGAATTGGCTCATTTTGAATATTTTTCAAGGGTTAAATAATAAAAAAGTTTGGACCTGGTTGGAAGGCAGCAGTGATGTCAGTCACTGCAGCAAGGTAGAACATGAAACCACTGGAATAAACGCTTCTTATGTTTAGCTCCTGACCTCTTCAGCCTAATTTCTGATACTCTAGTGCTGTGTTAATGGATAAGTAATGTTGACTTGTCACTGTCTTTTAAACACACATGTTCAATCTAATAAGACATTAAAATACTGCTTTTTGAAGCCAAAAAAAAAAAAAAACAACCTGTATAATTATGTGAGCTATAATATTACATTTTATGTTAAACTGACAGTGACATGCCAACTTTATATCGCCATCATTGCAGCACTAAATTTTCCCAAACATGAAAATATTGTGTATATCCAGGAATTGCTGAGGACTTTATTTACATTTTAAAGCTTTAAATCTTTTTTCATAACTCGAACAAAAGTAGCACGCCACTTCATTCTGTAGTACTCAACACCGCTGTAAGTTTTTTGTCCGTCCTTCGTCCATTTGAGCCACTCCTCACTTGTCATACAAACATGAAACATCCAACTTAATTTCCTAAGCTGCTCAAATAACGAAGAACACCCCTGTGTAACACTGATCTTCTGATAAAGAGAAGAATACATCTGGTAAGCCCGTTGCTGTTCCGTTAAGCTCCAACAACCAAAGGGATATCTGAGGTGAAATTGAACTACGTGGACCATTACACACTGAAGTAGAACATAGGACGCAATCCACGGGCTTGCCAGGAATACACTCTCACTGTAGGCATTATGCAGGAATTAGGCTTCTGACTGCAAATGACTAAATGGGAAAATCTAATTAAATACAGGATTTGTAAAAGTATCTGTGCTGAGGATTACAAAGGCTCAGCTTCACTAAATCCACAGAGTGATATTTCTCCAAATGGCAGTTACATAAACCAATGGACAAGGCAGACCTCTCTCAGAAGGCCACCTCTGCATTTCCTTTAAAAAGTTAAAAAAAAAAAAAAAAACCAAGACTGAAGTTCTTTCTTGTGTTACTGGGTACTGTACCCTTTATGTCAAGGGGACACATCCACTCAATAAAGGTTCAACAGTTAGACAATGTGAAAGGAAAACTACACTACAGGTCACTGCATCCGCTACTTACTTACGCATAAGATGAAGAAGTTTGAGCGATGCTATTAAGAGGAAGGGCACTCTGAGGAGACAGTGCTGCTGTGATGAATAGATGTTCACTGTCTTTTGATGCACTAAAAATAACTTTCTCTGTTGGTTTATGGGGCATGGCACAGGCAAATTGACTGGGCTTTGTGGATAGCACACTTTAACCTCAGACTGCAACCTTGCAACTGTATCGCCTCTGAGATATATTCATTTCTAAGTGTTTCATCTACAAATGTCATAGCCACACGTTGCGATTATTGCTAAAGTGCAGGTTGTGGGAAGGATGTCTGTTTTGCACAAGGGTCAACAAACCTTTTAGCTCCAGCTAAGACTGTATTTCTATTTTATGCACTGTGTGTAATAACACTTTAATGGTTAGCAGGTGATATGAGCCAATCAATTTTGAGTTTGGAAGATTCACTTTGATAGATAACATCTTTTGCTCAATCCCAACCCCCCCCCCTCAATATTAAACAACCTTGACACAAATCTAACCTTTAGCCCAGAAAATCTAAGTGCATTTCTGCGACGAAGAAGTTAATCTCATGTAAAATTAACTCATATCAGATAGAACGCGAGGAGCCAGCGCAAGTCCTTTCGATGTGTACGTGCATGTTGGTGGGAGGAAGATTTTCCACACCGTGACCCTGAAAAGGTGTTCTGCATTCCAGCAAATGAGTTCTGAGCTCCAGGGGCTTTGGCCAACCCATGGCATAAGTCCATGTCCAATTATCTGCCTCGGAAATTGCTATAGCTTGCCTAATTTATGCCAAATACCACCTTCTGCACACACACACACACTCGCACTGCTACTTTCCTTATTGCATAATAATATAGCTGCATCCTAGTATAGAAGAGCCATTATATACTTAGACCACGTTCATTCTCCTCTGCTGAGGGAGTCTGATCACAGAAAGGTGCCCTCAGTATCAACACGGATCTCTCATCACACCAACAACAACAACAACAACAACAAACTTACAATCTCCAAGTAAACGGTTTCCAGGAAGAACTGCTGGGAGGTCAAAGCATTACGTTGTCTTACTCTGGATCTCTGAATGTGTTTCAAGTATGTTTTTGAGTAAACCACCTTTCAGGCCCCTATTTCCTAAACAGGAAGAAAAAAAGCTGTGGGATGCATAACACTCATACCTTATGACATTGAGGATTAATCTAAAATGAATTTTCTGCGGTGATTGCGTCGATGTGACACATGGCCACACAAGAGTTGGCATCGGTAGCAGACCGGTCGAGTCCAGCTGAATCGAGTACACAAGTCTGCCGTTCTTGGCAGTCTCAGCAGCGAGTTCGTACAGCTTTGGTAAGTTGTCACCACACACACTGCTTAAGTCGAGCTAAACCTCGCCACACAGTAGTCAAGTGGGTTTGTAATACTACTTAAGGTTGTCTGCTTTCATTCATGTAGGCAGAAATCAGTTTGGCAACATCGTGTGCAGCAAAACTCAGCCCACCCTGCATCCGACATATTAAAAAAAGTAATGTCTTTTGCTCAAAAGTGCATCATTTTACAATAATTGTGGCATTTTTTAACTGAAAGTGGCTGGTATTTGATCCAACTCTGTCTAATTCACTACAAACATGTTAAACAAGCCCCAGGAGTACATCAACAGCACAGAATCATCATGATCATCATTAGTAAGATCCCATCATTTCATTGTTGTAATGTATTGTACATCTGCTTTTAGTTCTGATGACAGATTCAATACTCCTGGGCATGCTGATATCAGTCTTGTACAAATCAGCAGGGAAATGATCTGTCACTCCTCACAGATGATTCTTTTCAGCTGCTCTTTGCTGGGGGGGATGTTGTTCCTCCACTCCAGTCTGCTCTGGCCTCCGTTTAAATACTCCAGAGGTGCTCTATTGGATTCAAGTCATGGGGACATACTTGGCCAGGTTGGGTTTATCTTTTATTTTCTTTTTTTCAAATTATAATGTGGCTGTGCATTTCTTATCATTGTCATGTGGGGAAAGTTCCTCTCCAGTCAAGTTCTTGGGACCAGGAGTCGTCTCTTCATTCGGTGTCGCTCGGCACACTCCCACCTCCATGGCTCATGGGCAGCACCTTGGAGTAGCTGTAGCAGTCCTGGTTACATGCACACAAAACATGCTGGGCCACATGTCATCCAAACTAATTCGTTTTAGTTTTGTGGCACTTTGAAACTCTTGGTTCTCTTTTTTTGGACGCTATTCACAGAAGTTGACTTCACTCGCTGCCCTTCACACTGAGCAGTCACTGAAACATGTTTCCACACATTTCCTTGTGCCATCTCAGAAGCACTTACCCAAGTGTTTTTTTGTTTGCGTGGCTCTTCTTCTGCTGCCTAACCACTGCTGCAGCTGTGTTCTGTCTTATGTTCAGTGGCCTCATGATCCTCTGATGCCCTCCCCCATCATTGTGAAGTCTCGCCACCACTTTTCCTATTTGTTGAGGCAGTTCCTTACCATGTGGAGACATTAGACACACAGCAGGCCCAAACTGGGAAATCTGTGGAAATCAGAAGATGCTTTGCAAACTTGTTACTCTTTATTTGATTATTATGTTATGAGCTTTATTTTAGTGGTCACAGGTGTACTCACTCTTTAGCTTTGGGGTTGGGTTTTCAGTGCAGTGTCCTTGTTTTTAACTCTAGATAAGATCTGATACCTTACACTTTCACTTTAAGAAAATACTACAATTATTGTAAGTTGGTAAAATTATTAGTCATTTCATAGTTTAGTGATTTGTACAGGAGTGTAGCCTGCAAAGAAGGATTTGCAGTTAGCGAGATAACTTCAGGTTTAACTCAGGTTTTCAGCACTGTGACGGTGTTTATGTCTTACCGGGGTACATCGCCATGGTTACTCATGCCGCACACCTAAACTGCTCCGGAGCTGGTTATATTTGCGATAGCGCATCCAAACGTTCAAAAACACTGCTGAGTTCTCTCTGTTCTCTTGGAAATTGGCATCATTATTTTAGAAGATCCTGTTGGTCTAAGTCAGAGTTCTGACAAGCGTTTGGGAACAAAGCAGAGGCTTAGTTGGAGGGAACTCTGTCTTCCTTACTTTTCTTTCTTTTCAGCTGGCTGCAAAAAAAATAAAATAAAAAATTCAAAACAATTGTTCTTTAAGCCTTGTAGTGGTAAGTTATGATAAGAAACTAGAGACTGATTAAAGCACCAAAGCCTTTTACTTGCTGACCTTGTAAGATTTGCAGTAAGCCTACTTACTGGTTTGAATGATGTTTTCATATTCTTTACCTGCTCCCAAGACTATTTAACACCATCAGGATTGCAGGTGAAACTACGCGGCTAATATTGCCTTGCGCAGCATAAAAACAGGCTACATCTAAGGATGAAGATAATTTGTAATAATTGTAATTATGGTGCCTGAATGATGGAGCAGTGATATTGATAAGCCTGTTAGCTCAAACATTCACACCGTTGGCAGTTTCTTTGCCAGACTACCTTCCTGGCTTTGGCTGCTTTTGGCCTGTATTATATTTTAAATTTCTCATGCTGGTTTAGGATATGAGTTCTTCCTGCAAGAAATATCCACTGATAGGGCTGTTTATGTTTGAGATTGGTCCTCTGGTTCCAACACTGCCCTTCTGAATTGAACACAGGTTGACGTATCGAGTTGATAACCAGCATCTTGTGATTGTTTAGCGTGACTGCTTTCCTAGACTTAGTGAAGCCAGATAATAGAAACTTATCCTGGGAATGCCAAACTTGCTTCATAGTACAGCCCCCTGGAGGCAGTACACACTTCATACAAACCAACCTAATTGAATTACCAGGAGACAAGACTTATGTGTATTAGAAAGGTGTGTTTTACTGCACAAGATTTCCTGCAAAACATGCACAACAATTACAATAACTTAATGAATAATGCTCTCAAGATGGCACATTCTTTGTCTGTGTGTTTTAGTGAGAAACACCGAATGGAAGCACAACTTGTGTTTGTTGACAGAACAAATTAAATCAATATTGCACAAATATATTTACCTAAGCCCCCATCTTTCCTTAAGGGTACCTATGCTGTAGTTGTTGTGCAGAATTTTTTTTTTAGAAAGCATGAAATTAAAGCTGGATGCACAAGAAACAAGAAAAAAGAAAGCTTTTATTCAATGTATACTAGATTTGTAGAATTGTCCTGTATTGATGTTTGCATTCTGCAGTAATGTTAGCTGCAAATTATGCACATTTATTTCTTTTTTTTTCTTTTTTCCTCCCTCTCATTCTGTGATTTGCAATTTGTTCTTTATGAATTCTATGGAAAGATGTTAAAGTGCAATTGTGATCAGCCTAAAATATATAGTGCAAATTACGAAGATTGTTTCTTTGTATTATCTGACATACTATAGCAGGTAATCAAATATATAATTACCTGATAAACAACGATAAAAAACATAACCAGTCATAACAGTCCCATATATAAACACTAAATCTGTGAATGAAGAATACAAGCAAACATCTTTGTGGAATGCAGAGGGTCAACAAGTTATCAAAGCATGCTTTGTTCTCCTTTTTGTAGCTGTGGAGCGGAAATGTCTTTTAGAAGAGGTCTTTCATGTGCCAGTGACAATTCCAGTGTTAGATGTGTTTGATGACACACTAATAGGCAGACTACTGTTGCAAAACCAATACCTCTGTCCCCTTCTATTATACATCTGCTTGATGGTTTGGAGATAAAGGGATTACATTGTTGTCATGGCAAGTTCAAAAAGAGAGGATCCCACCCAGAATAAACCACCTCCCAGGCCATGTGGGGGTTTTAAACTTAAAAATCGTTCGCCCTTATCTCTCCCCTCCTCTATCTCAGCCTTTTATGTGCCATATCTCACAGTAAGGTATTTGAGAAAGGATAATTCTGTAGGTTAAGGAAACATGCTGAGCTCTGGGGTGCAATGCAGAGCATTGCTGCACGATGATAGCATTCAAACAACACTTGAGTTTTTCTTTAAAGGGGATTGACGACTCAGCATGACCACCAGCTGTCAGGGCCTCCACCTCTGGCTCTGGATAGGGTATGCTGGTGTTTTCCCTTTTACCCCTCCCTTCCTCTTTCCTTCTCCGAGGTGGGGCATGTGTGAGAGATTCAGGGAGGTTGTAGCCACTGGATAGTTACCTGAGTGAGCTCACCTGCAGTGGGGAGTGGTGCGCTTGGATCTCATTCACCAACTGCAATATAAGCTGGACTCAGAGCACCACTGGACGCCAGGCCGTTGATTCCACTCATGTTAGTAAGCCCTGACCTCAGTCCCTGATCTGCTTTGTGGTTTCCTGTACTTACCCGACTTCTCTCCATTCCAGTTCCCTCGTCGCTGCTCTGCTTACTCCGGATTCCGTCTACCTCCGATCTCCATCAGTAACCGGTTCCATTTTCAAGTCCGTCTCCAGCTGCTAGCTACGGATCTGCACATCAAAAACATCAGCAGCTGCACCTGCTGACACCAGCTCCTCACGCCGCTCATCCACTCTGCTCACCTCCCCTTCCCCATTTCGCCTGCCAGTCACCAGTTAAGTCTCCTGTTTCTATACCGTGTCCTAGTATCAAGAGTGTTGTGTTGTGACCCAGAAGGATAGTTATTATTGTGTTTATTTCCTGTTGTACTTTATCCACCGTACCAGTAGAGGTCCCTGTAGTTGAGTACTTGTTGTTTGCAAATGTAATCCCCCAGACCAGCAGAGGTCCCTCTAGTTTTCTATTGTGTGTTTCCTTGAAATAATTTCTGTTTGCTGTTTATATCTTGTTGTAAATGAAACATGTTATTGTGTGCTTGTGGTCTAGCGAGCCTTTTATCTGCGTGTGAGTTCTAGCACCCGATCCGTAGCGGCAGCGCTACTGTGGCATGTTGTGACGGATGTAAGCATTTACCTGAGATTCTTAAGATTACACAGTATGCAAGCTGGCAGGTAACAATCAATGGCATTTACACACACATATATGTATGAGTCATTCCATGCCAACTCACCTATGGCCTCCCAGTTGAGGTCATGGAGTTCCTTGAAAAGAAATCATGCAAGAACTTCTACCTAAACCATGGGATCTGGAAAAATTTGCAATTGCTGAGGCTTTAAAAGAATCACCGAAGTTGTAAAATTTAACCCAGAGGGCCTACTGTCAAAAAATCATAACTCCAAAAGTATTTGGAATAAAACTGTAGGAGTTTACAAGGTTCCATTGTTTATGTCTGGGTGAACTGGCATGGAATGACCCCATATGGCTTCTACTGTGTGGTATTTGTGGCTGCACGGTCCGATGAAGAAGCCATCAATTGGTTTTAAACTACATGTGTTCTTTAGATATCTCAGTGCTATCCACTCACAAGCACTTTCTTAGGAACACATGTACACCTGATCAGACACACAATTATATAATCGGTCGATCATGTGCCAGCAGTGCAGTGTTTAAAATCACGCAGACACAGATCCGGAGCTTCATGTGATCTCAGTGACATGGCGTGTTTGTTTCTGCTGGACAGACCCTGTTTGAGTATTGCTGAAACTACTGATCTCCTGGGGTTTTTATGTGCAACAGACTCCAGAGTTTACTTAGATTGGTGTGAAAAACAAAAACCCTCCAGTGAGCAGCAGCGCCACAGACAGCAGGAAACGCCTAGTTGATGAAAGAGGTCAGAGGAGAACGGCCAGACTGGTTCAAGCTGACAGAAAGGCCACGGTAACTTAGATAAACACTCTTTACAACTGCGGCGAGCATAAAAGCATCTCAGACCAGACAGCACGTCAAACTTTGAGGCAGATGGGCTACAACAGCAAGACCACGTCGGATTTCACTCCTATCAGCCAAGAACAGAAATCAGAGTGGTGGGCACAGGCTCCCCAAAACTGGACAGATGAAGACTGGAAAAAATAGTCAAGTCAAAATCTGGCATTAGCAGAATCCAAACCTGCCTTGAGACAACAGTCTAGCCTGCTGGCAGTGTCATGGAAGGGAATGTTTTCTTGGCACACTTTGGGCTCTTTAATACCAATCAGACAACACAGTGTTGTTGCTGACCATGTGCATCCCTCTAGCCAACTTCTAATGCAGTCTACAGCATCATCCACCAAGTCGCATCTTAAAATCAGCACAAACTGGTTTCAGGAAAGCGGCAGTTAGTTCAGCAGACTTCAGTGTCCTCTCCAGTAGCCAGGCTGGAATCCACTAGAACGCATTTGAGACGTGACAGAACAGGAGATTTATAGCTGAGGAAGTTGCAGATATTTTTTGATGCAATCATGCGGACTAAAATTTCAAAAATGTTTCAAAATTTCAAAATGTTTTTAGCTTTTATCATAGAAAATCATGAGAAAATCTGGAGACTGAAGTGGAAAACAGCAGGAATTCCATTCTGTGTAAAGTTTACTTTAAAAATAGCTCCTTACTTACATCAGACTTGGTCAGTCATCTGTATTTTCAATTTCATATATTCATAAACTGACAGCACCAATAAATCGCCTCCAGTGAGAGGATGGGGAGAGACGGGACAAGAGCCTCTAAAATTTTCTGTCACCTCACATTTTAAATGTGAGTATAAACAATCTCACGGCACAACTGCTGTCTAATGACAGTTTTGCTCATTTTATCAGACGATGAAGCGGTCATAAAACAATAACTTTAACTATAATGAGCGCTGAAGTAATGAAGTATTTATGAGTTGTTATTAAGTTTTAAACTACTTCTGACATCTGACATCAGAAACAAAAGCATACGTAAATGATAATAACTGAATAAATCAGCTGCGATAAAACACAATATATGTGATGATACAGAGCAGGAGTGGATCAAATCGAGGTTTGAACGACTTCTCCCTCTGAATGCGTAATTACAAGACATTCACAAGTAAATTTTATGTTTCATTACGCTGGTTGGGATAGCAGAGCGGGAAAAAGATTATGTGGTTCACAGGCCAAGTGGATATATTCAGAGAGTGTAGCAGCGACGAGTCATATGCTGGATCCTGTGGACACCAGCGTGTGGAAAAGCTTTATCGAGCTGGCATATGGAGTTGCAGGGTTGGGTCAGATTGCACAGTGCACGTGTCAGCGCTTCGAACAGATCAATCAGCCAACATCTCTTCAGTTCATGACAGTCAAGCTTGAAATCGTCGGCACAAACCTACTTTAAACGGTTTACTTGCGACCCTGCAAAGTTGCCCTTTTTTAAAAGTAAGATAACACAGAACTAACAGTTTGTTACACTTATGATGATCAGTCAAATATGGGGGCTGAAATAGTGTACAAAATATGAACGAATGAAAAAGTAGTATTAAACTATTTCGATTTATCTAGGGATGTACGATATATCGGCAAACACATCGGTATCGGCCAATATTCAGGTTTTTTCCAATATGTCAGTATTGGTCTGATAAATAAATTTAGCCGATGTGAAAAACTGATTATTGTCTAACATTAGCGCCTTCGTCTCTACATTTGATACTGCTGCTATTTCACAGATGTTTTTACTTAAATGCTCCTGGATTTGAACGTTAAATATATTTAAATATGTTTTACTTTGGTTACGTAATAAAGAAGACTATGTGGTCTAATTTGGTATGGGCTTCTTTTTTAAAAATATATTTCTTGGGCTTTTGCCTTTATTTTAGAGCAGTAGAGATAGACAAGAAAGGAGGGAGAAGAATGAGCAGAGACCTGCAGTAAAGGGAGTCGAACCCACGACTGTTGCATCGGTAACTATAGTCCCTGATCATGGGTCACCCACTCAGCTAGGTGAGCTATACGGACGCCCTATATGGGCTTCTTTTGAATAGTTTTCACATTCTCACAGTGCTTAAATACTCACTTTTCAGTGTGAACAAAAAATTAAATATCGACATCAGTAACATCGGTAATCGGCGATATCAGACATCTTAATGTCGGATATCGGTATCGGCCAGAAGTTTTAATATCGTGCATCACTAGTTTCATCACAAAAAAAATAGATAAATATTATTATTTTGAGAAATGGTCAGACACAACTAAAGGACCCCAATCTTCTGTTTGATTGTTATATAATCTGTAATTGCCATATTACAGACAAATATACTGTTTGAGGAGGAGCCTGATATATACAAATACAAAAAATGTTACTATTGCTTCAACTAAGAAGAAGATCGTATCCCAAAGAAGGCAAATAAAGAGTGGTGACGAAGAAATGTGTGTTTTGCTCATCTACTTGATGTCATCACCGCTTTCATGCATAAGAATCACAGAGGGAATCAAGCAAGTCAATGTTTGAAGTAGTATTTGTGTGATAGACTGTGACCCCCTCAGTGGAAGTAACTCTGACAACACACGGACAAAACATGAATGTATATTTTTTTTTAAAAAGGGGGCTTGTGCAGATTGTTTTTAACACAGGCATGTTTCAATTGACAGCGCTCAGATCACTGCTAATGTGATGTGACTGCAAAATTTGTTCTTTTTTTGTTTGTTTGTTTGTTTGTTTGTTTGTTTGTGTCGGCGATGACACACAGCACTAACCTTCAGGGGCTTTACACTACTATCAGCGCAACCCTGCATCGTCCCTGTCGTAATTCGTTTATAAAGTAATTAGTCATGTAGCCTCTGATCTCCGACTGTCAGCCAGTAACGTGAGTTTAATTGGCTAATCTGACAGCCAGGCCATCAAATTTTCAGGTGAATAATCTGATGTTTTATTCAGAGCATTTAAGAAAATAGTAAAGTGCATAGATGGAAGTTTTCAAAGCACTGGTTGACAGTGTTTTCCCAAAGGACGGCGGTAAACAAAGAAAGAGGAGTAATAACGGTAATCATGACTCAGCTGAGACAGATTGAGCATTTAGATGAGCAAACAAATGGATACACAATAAGCAGATGAATGGTGGAATGAAAGGGTTTGGGTGGAAAAAAGAAATGGACAAATAAACGGACAGGCAGACAGATGGAAGTCAGTGATTATTCGCTGACCCGCAGATGGTTTCCGGTCTTAGCTGTGGTGTGATGACAGCCAAACCAGAGACAGATCTGCTGAGCATGATTTCCTCCGAACAAAGCATTCACTGTGGATACAGCAGTTTCTGTATGGCTAACATGCTGGGCTTACTCAATCATCTTTAAAGTCTGTCACGCACAGAGAAGATGCTTTCGTATGCTCGGAAAAGCTGCGAAGCATCAGTATTTTCTGTTACTTCTCAAACGCCTTTTTCGTGACTTAGAACTATAGCGAAGCCTCCCCAGCAGCTCTGTGACTTATAAAATTCCTTGTGCCCTTTGGCAAGAGTGTAACTCAGCGCGCCAATACTGTATGTCAGTTATCGCCTGGAACAGTATGGGAGGATTATCACCTGATGGTTCAGCAGGAAGAACCTCTAAACCCCCCAGGAGACTTTCTGTGACCCCAACAAGTGTTGTACACAGCAGAAAAAAAAAAAAANAAAAAAAAAAAAAAAACCTCACCTTGCACGGAATGTAGCAAGCAGGAATTCATGACTGTGAGGCTCAGTGTGTGCATTACAGAGAGAGAAAAGCGAGGTCACAGGTAGAGAGCACTGAGGCAACTCGCTGTACTTGAACTAACATGAAGAGAAACAAACCGCAGAGTTAAGTTCACCGAGTTGACACCGAGCACCTGAAACACTTCTTTATGGAGCATCTCTCAATATCTCTCAATCCTTTTTTTTCATTTCAAAGTCTCCTCCTGCAGCTCTGCTCGTTGTAAATCTGCAGACCTCTGGCCCGAGCGCCAACACTGACCCTTGCATGAACGTGTGTGTGTGTGGACACAGGAAGAGAGAATTGGTTTCTGCTTCTGGATGCATTATGACTTTCTATTACCATAAAACGACAGAGACAACGACGAGCGTTTGTTATGCAACTTTTATCACACCAGAAGTCATCAAGTGCCAATACATTCTCAACGATTGGATTTTCACACATTAGAAACCAGTCATCACAGCTGGATAAGAAAGTGGTCAGAGCCCCAATGTGATTGTGATGTTTTTTTTTCAGCGTGGATGCAATTCATCTGTATGCAACCGATGCACGATGGAGGGCGAGAAAAGGGGAGGGGAACGACGACTGGAGATGCATGACAGCCATTTGGGTTCAAGTGCAGACATGCAGTGTGATGTGATCTCATTAAATTGAATTTTCAGAATCAGGTTTCAAATGGCAGGATGAAATGATAATCATAACTGCGCAGAATAGCTTCTAACTGAGAGTGAATGTGAGTGCGGCTGTGTTTGCGAGCGCATGCCAGTTGCTTTGTGAAGAAAACTGATACAGACAAAGTGGCAGAGGGAGTGTAATAGCTTTTTCCCAGAAATTTACAGGAACATTACTAAAAAGGAATTCAAATGCATGCCATAAATTTGAATGTGCTCTTTCGGGAACCCTGTAATTCAGCGTCCTCGTGTAATCATGCATGTGAACGACAGACAAACAACATAAAACGAAGTGGAAAACTAGGAGAGTGAAAAAAACCAAAGCCTCACTATTAGTAAAATACACAGGTAGCTCCGCACATGTTTTACCCTCCTGTAGTATTCCAGAGACAGATATCAGACGTGTGTGAAATAAACGGCTGATTTGAACACAGAATTCGCTCCTGAATGCTGAATGCTATCGTAAAAACTGAAATGACCAGCGGACATGTTTGAGGAGGGGCTGGAGACGGCTGAAATCAAAGAGCAAGGACATGGCGGTTTCATAATGTGACATTGAGCGCTTATTAGGAATATTTTGTTGAACTGAATTCATTCGGCGTCTCTAGAGTGTTATATAATGGAACACTGGAATAAAAACATTCACTCGCTCAAAAATGTCTGTAAAGCGAAAAACTATGACAGCGCCGAATTAACATATTGTTATATGCCATCTATCTCCTGCAGTTTTCAAGGCTGTGAAAGTTTTTCGAACTGAAATAAAACAGGAAAATACCTTCCTAGAAACAAGCCTTATGCGTGAAACTCTGCTGTCCGGACATCATTAGGAGTTACGCCGTATAAACAAATGGCATGAAAGACAAATTATAATAGTCATACGAATAATTGTTGTTTTCATAACTGCGGACGGCAACATTTGAAACCAAAATTTTTACTTAAACATACTAGGCATTCTTCAAGGTCCCAATTAGAGAAGAGAGGACAGAGTCTTGTCTGCTGCAGACTCACTTTGCAATTTAAGCAGATAAGAGCGCCTTGTGTTTACTGGCTGGTCCCTGTGGTGAGGGATTAAAGCACAGCAGTGGACAATGAAGCAAATCAAAGAAAGCTAAACAAGTGGTTGAAAACTCTTGGACACATTTATTGCACAACACCGTACCACTGTAGAACACTTGACAAGAGCTATTATTCACTGCAGAATAAGGTTAAATGTGACAATTACAACGGCAGTTTTTTGCAAACGGGGCATAATGGCTCAAATGCAAATGTTTTGTAGAGATATTACACCATGTTTTTGCAATGGTTTGGAGCAATTAGCTTTGAATTATCAAATCCATGCCCACAATCCACTGTTTAAACAGATATGTATGTGCTTAGAGCTCATAAGCACCCAATTGCCACGACCACTGTTCTGGGCTCAGGTCAATATGTAAAGATCTAACATCTGGTGTAATCGGCCTGTTTTTCCTGATATTCAGTGAGTCATGAGAAAAGAGCCTTTTAATTGTGATAGTCAACAGGCCAGGCTATTATGGAAATAATTACAAAAAGATGGCCTTTTGAAAATTGTTAATGCAATGCGAAGATTTGTTGCTATGTACACGATGTTGACAAACAAAACACAAATTACCCTGTTAAGTGGTCTGTAATTGATGTTCAAATATATATACGTGTGTGTGTGTGTGTGTGTGTGTGTGTGTGTGTGTGTGTGTGTGTATAAAACATAGAAGCTCAGGAAACCTTTCACTTGTCTGTTTGCTGAATCCCCAAAGACAGTTTAGTGTGGTGCCTTCTTAACCCTAACCTAGTCTTGGTTTGCCAGGGTTTTAATTTCCACACAGCGCCGGCCCAGGGGAAGGTTCTGGCTGAACTTGCTGTCATTCTGAGTACTGGGTTGAGATTTGGGGTTTTGAATTTCTTAAACCAATTAATTGTCAAGGCTGGAAGTAACTGTTCTCAGCTCAACAGGGCTCCTGTTAAATAGAAAACTGTAGGTGTTGGAAATGTTCTTAAGGCACATTGTGCACATGGCTAATTAACTACCTTATGCACTGTTTGACTTTGTGTCAAAGTTTGCCTTCATGCTAATGTATGGTTTATTAACTGTGTCAACTGCTTGTCCTTGTTGTTTCTAACTGAATAAAAATCTGCAAGTGATACATATGCATAGCTTTTATTTCCCCTCTCATTCTATTATTCTGTTGAGTAGTTATTTTAATAAAACATCACCTTTTCACCGATTCTAGTCCTCGGTGTCACCAGTGGTCTGTGTCTAATATACCGTGAAAACAAAGCAAAATATGTGGCAATACTGTCCGGAAGAAGTGGCTGGGAAGTAACTGGTGCAGTATTCACGGTCTCACCCGGGAAAGAAATGTATTTATAGGTGACCAATAAAGAAAATAAACAGCTATAATTATAGTAATAAACAGCACAACATGTGTCATCACCAATACATGTGCACTGTACGTGGAAAAGCAAGTTGAGGCATCACATCTTGATTTAATGTGCTACGTTTGATGGATGGCCATGCACAGGAAACATTAGCAAACAGGTACAGCTGTCACATCATCACAATATTACATAATTGCCACTTGCCACATGTTTAAAACTGGATTTAGCAGGATGTGAAGAGGCCGAGTGCAGTAGGATGGGCACAACTTGAAGACACATTGTGCACTGGCAAAACGGGTGTGTAAAATAATCTCTTTAACCATTTTTGATTTTATAAGATGACAAAACATGTGGTCCTCCAGTCTCATCTGGTTTGTTTATTCAGGTTTAGGAAAGGGATTTTTTTCTCCTTCCTCTCTACCTGCCGGAGGTCATCGGCTAATTGATGTTGATCCTCGGCACCTGTGTGGCGTGTTGCAGAAGTGTGTGCACACTGTTCGCGATCCGTTTGGCACCGCATCTGATCAAGGTCACAAAACAGAGAATTCGTGCTTCTTGTTTTTTTATTGAATACATTTTGCAGTTTTTGGCCTTGAGAGAGCTGTGCCTGTCTTTTATCATGTTCAGTGAAACCCCAGGCAGATTACATATCAGACATGTGTTGTGTGAACATTCATAATAGAACAGCACACACAAAAAAAAAAATGCATGACTCAATCCTCAACCAAAAAGAGATCAAATCATAAAGAATGAAAGAGTGTCTGGAGACTGATTCGGCATCCATCGCAAACCAAATAAATTTATTAACACCTACACACCACTTGGCATTATGGGATCGATGATGATGTGTAAATCAATGTATACACTTAGGGCACATCAGTGTGCTGATTACGAGTAGTTTGTGTCTCAAACTGTAACGCTTTTGGGATTAAGAGCTTGTTTAGTCAGAAGAGTAACAGTCATGATGGATTCACATCAAATCCGTTTGAAATAAAATCAAAACTTTATCTAATTTGATCAAGAATTGATGTGCAATGCGCTTACCAACACAATAAAGACACAGCAGTACGAAGATCATACATAGGGAAACCAGAAGCTGGCAACTAAATATAGGAGGAGTGATAAAATAAATCATAAAAATAACAATGGATTGAGAGAATGTTGACCTAAAAAGATATATCCCAAGTTTCTATAAAGGGTTTTTTACAGATTGTGACACTCTGGGCTCCTCTGGCAGGCTGTTCTCGAGGCAAAGACCACAGACACTAAATGCTGCCTCCCCATATTTCATTGTCCTCACCCTGGGAACAACTAACAGCTCTGTGTCAGAGGACCGATCTGGAGGGAGGATACTTTAGGAGCATGTCTGACAGGTATTCAGGCAGTAGTCGATTGAGTGATTTGAACACAAATAAAAAGGATCTTAAAATCTATTGGAAAGCTGACAGGCAACCAATGAAGAGACTGTAGAGCAGGTCTGATGCATGCTCCTCTGGGCTTGGTTAGTACATGCTGCTCCTGTGTTTTAGATTACCCATAGATTATTTATAACCTCTGCAGACAGACAGGTAAAGAGGACATTATAGCATTCAAGCTTTCTGGTGATAAATGCATGCATGAGTCTTTCACTATCTGTCTGGGCGGGAAATGCTTGCACTTTAGCAATATTCCTAAGAAGGTAAAAAGCATTTTTAGTGACATTATTGATATGAGATTAAAAATTCAAATCAAGGTCGAGGAGTATGCCAAGATGTTTTGCTAGGGGCTTGGTATTTTGTGCCAGAGATTTTAAAGGGAGCGCAATCATCTCTCTCTGAACCTTTGCGCCAATTAGGAATACCTGGCGTCTTATCTTTGTTCAATTCCAAGTGATTATGTGACATCCAGAAGTTCATAAATCAATGTAGTGAACCAGTTTATTAAAAGGTCAGTTGTTACTGGGTGTTTAAGAAATGTACAGCTTAGTCCAGCTCACCATATCTATAAAAATGAATAATATGTTCTCCTGTGATACTTCCCAGTGGCACCATATAGAGACTGAACAACACAGGTACTAGAATGGAACCTTGTGGAACCCCACATGTTTTGGGAAATTAAAGGTAAGTAAGAAAATAAGCAGACAACAGAGATACATCCAAAATCAATCTAAAACTGAGCCAGAGAGGCCAACACAGTTTTATAATCCATAAATGAGGATGTCATGGTCAGCTTAGGTCTGAAAGTACTAATATTGAGAGTTTGTTGTTAACCAGTAATATTCTCAGATCCTGTTCAATTTGAACTGCCCCTGCCTTGGTGCTATGGTGAGGATGAAAGCCAGCTAATTCCTCAAGAATTATATTAAATAAAGAAAAGGTTTAAGATTGCCCTTAAAATTGTTTATTACTAAAGGACTCTAGTTATTTCTCATTAGGAGAGGCTTCACAACAGCAGCTTTGAATGCCTGCGGAAAAGTACCAGTCAGCAGAGAGTCATTTACAGTCACTACACTTTATCCTCTAGACATCTAAACGCAGTCCTAAAAAGATAGGGGTGGGCACAGGGTCAGATGAGCAATCTTGTAAAAAATACTGTACAAGAAAGACGCTTTCGGTCCTGACATTTGTTATCTTGTCTCCCAAAAATGCAGCAAACACTTCATATTTTGATACTGAAGGGATGAAAGCACGGCTTTCTGGAGTTGGATTTAGGAGGCTGTCAATAGGTGAGAAAAACATTGTAGGATGATTGGGATTTTTAGAAATTGGCTTTGAGAAATGGGCTTCGCTACCATTTCTAAAAAGCTTTTTTTTTTTTTTTTAAATTAACAAGGTACTTTTTTAAGATATCACAATAAACTTTTTTCTTTTCTCCTAACTGTTAGAGATGTAATCTTCTCAAGTTTGGCCAGTGCTACAGCTCACTGTTAGTGTTCAGCTTATATTGAAATCGCTGACTAAATCATCACAAGAGAATGAAAGGATTTTCAGAGGTATGTTATTAATGGGATTTATGAGCAACGTCTGTGGAAGGATAACATTTTTAACAACTCTCTCAGTAGCAAGACTAGATGATAATAACAATGCAGATTGCCAAGTCAATTACGAAGGATACATCAATCCTAAGACCATGAGTAATAACTACGTCCAGCAAGCAACCAAAGCTGTGAGTTGGCTCATTGATACGTTGAACTAAATCCATAGAGCTCACATTTAGGAACTCTGGCTTTACCGCCAGCTGCATCATCAACATGTAGATTTACACTGGCTAACAAAATAATAAGTCACAAGTGGTACCATGAAGCTCATCTCAAAACAAAAATAGATGACTGTGTTTGTGTCATCACATGGGGGGGATGAGGTGATGTATTTGCACTCACTATACATTGCACTGTAATTACTGTTTACTGTTACTGATGTTGCACCGGTCTTTTTAATGTCCATTAAATATACATATCCATTCATAAATATACACCATATATTCATGTAAATACCATAGTGTGTGTGTGTGTGTGTGTGTGTATAGGTGCTGTTGCTTTGTACTTGTACATGTATAGTCTTATGAATTTTGATGCAATATAGCATGATGTTAAAATCGCAAAAATCACCCCAGTTCACCCCATTACCCCAGTTCTAGGCATCAGCAAATACAGAGGCAGCCCCAATGCGTCCCAGTGCTAAAAACTATAGCATGGAGTGTACATCTCAATACGAACAGCAGCTCTAAAATATGCTGCTAAGTTTGTGTAGGATTCAGTTCACTGATAGCAAAAGTATTGCACCTTACTAAACATTGAGAAGTGTCGAATACATTTTTTCTTCCATTCAGTGTGACGAATGTACCAGATGGACAACTTAATTTGATAAAGATTTTTTGCAGTTACACCTTGAGTAGTGCAATTTGACTGATAGCCCTGGTCTACAGGGGAAAAAAATCTCAGAGGTGTATTATCACATTTTGAGCTGCTGAGTTCAAATATGTTATGAGATTTCTTTTTTTTTCTATCACATCCAGATTTTGCGCAAAGTGGAAAACAAAATTCAGGATATAAACTGCATTTTCTTATAACATATATATTACATCACAGAATGAATTACATTCTCATAGCCCTAAAACATATACTTTATAATGTAAGTATCACAAAATGTTTTCATAGCAACCAGCACCAAAAATATAAACCTAACAGCAGTTTTACACTAACATATTTATTACATATGGAAACATGGGATAACTGGCTACTATATAGTTGTGTACGTATTGTTGTGGAAATTTTTGCAATGATCTTAATAAGGTCCAGTAGTCCGAGTTGTCTTTGTCTTGTTTTATTCAAAGCTTTGAAGGTACCAGTCGTACAGAGTGCAAACAGTCTGCAGGAGCGTACACATGAGTGCAGGCAGCGTGGTATTCTTATACATGTACACTGCAATGGTAGTATAACAATCTCGTGGTTGATAATCAACAGCTGGGGGTACAGGGTGCACTCATCCACAGACATTGGAAGACTAAACACATTGGATGCAACAAGGCTGTGTTTCCTATAATCTTCTTCTTGACATGAACAACTTCTTCTTCCTTCTCTACGGTCACTAATCTTTTATCTCGATGTTATGAAAACACATTTCCTCTCATTGGGCCTATAACCATTCCACTCAGCTTTAATGAAACTTAATGAAACTTGCTTTGACATTCTTCATGCAGTATTTTTCCCATTACAGTATCAAGACTCAAATCCACTGCATTGGATACATATAGTCAATAAGTTATGTCTAAAGCATGAATTTCCTCTTCTTTGATCTTCTGGGATATGTGGAATCAGATTCTCCTCATAGACACCAAGGGTAGTCAGCCATCATACAAACATTCCACTTTCCCTGATAGTGCTACTCCATGTCTTGGTGAAATCTCTCTCCTTGTTCTTCACTCACAACACCAAAGTTTTCAGGAAAATAATCCAGATGACTGTGCAAGAAATGTACTTTCACACTCATACTGCATCCAAGTTTTTTCACAAGACTGTGGTAGTTGTCTGTCTTGGTGTTTGCAAGAAAATTTGCAACAACATCTTTGAATGCTTCCCATGCATTGCTTTCAAGCCTCTTCGGAAACTATTGACTGTCGAGACACTTAAAGCAGTTACCATCTTTGTCCAGGGCCTTCACAAACTGTTTCATCAGTCCAAACTTTATGTGCAGTGGAGGTAGCAAGACTTGTCTGGGATCCACCAGAGGCTAATGCTTGATAGTCTTTTCTCCTGGATTGAATTCTTCTCTGGGGGGTGCATACTGTTTGGGTCCAGTGTTCGTCTCTGGCTCTACTGTCCCACATGCACAGAAAGCACGGATACTTGGTACATCCACTCTGTTGACTGAGGAGCAATCCAATGACTTACAAATCACCACACATAACCCAGTTGTGTTTATTATATTTGAGCGTGTTGAGAACTGTGGCCATGTTTTCAGAGGTTTCTTTAAGAACAACTGAGTGACCCACTGGTATTGTGGCAAATTTGTTTCCATTATGTAGTAGGACACATTTCAGACTTGCTTTAGAGCTGTCAATACAAAACCTTCATTCACTAGGGTTGTATGTGCAATGCATTGCAGTTAGAAGGCCATGTATGTCTCTACAATACACAAAGTCATCTTCCATACAAAAGAAATGTTCCAGGTCTTTCTTGCTTGTCCTGAAAAAGGTTACTACAACAAATGCTTTTCATTCAATCTTGAAGTAAGGAGTTCAGCTTTTGGTAAGTCCAGCTCATGAACAAGGTCATGAAGTTCAGCCTGGTTAAATGTCTCTGGACTATCACCCAGTTCTGAAGCTGCTGTGCCATCTGACTCCTCATTGGTGTCATAACTTTCAGAACTGTGAACATCTAAACTTGTTAAAACTGGCACTGGGACTTCTACTGAGTAAGGAACTGGTCTGATGGCTGAAGGGAAATTAGGATAGGTGAGTTTTCCCTTGTTCTAGTAGTTGAACCCAGAAACATTGGTCAAGCAAACATAACAGTCATCAGTATGACATTTGGCTCTCTCCAGATCACTGGAATCCCAAATGCCATACCTTTCCTTCTACCAGTTGTCCACGGTCTCAACTTTTCCACTCAAGTACGACCAATAGAATGGGGAGCCCAATATTTATTTTGATCACCTAGTTTCATTTCAAAACTACAAAAGCACTGGGAGAGTGCCGACCTCCGCCAAGCAGCTCATTTCCACCATACTGTGATTCCCACCCAATGTCAAAGTCCTACATTCATTTTATCTACACTATTAGATTCATGGATAATCAAAACATACCTTGCCACTTACGTTATTTCTGCATTTAGTTGCTTACTGGCTTTTAAGCTGTTAGCTAATGCTATGCTAGGTTGGCATAACTACAGCTATGTTATTGCTAACATAAACAGACAGGGAGTATCTTAAGCTAGGTTAGCACAACTTTAGCAATGCAACGTAAATGAAAAGCATGACTGACGCAATGAAGCGCGCATCAGTCGTCATGACACATGGCAAAGAGAGTAAAAGTGAAACAGGAGACATGTTGAGTCATTGTTAATGTCACAACGTGGTTATGAACTTATCTGTCAGTAGCTCCGTTCAGCCCACTCCTGTGATGTAGCCTGACTGTAGCGTCCTCCTGTACTACTGAGAAGACAGCGGTGAGGACTGAATGTAGTCAGAGCTCCATCTAGTGGACAACTGGCACAAGGACATCCTTCTGCGCGGCTGTGACACTTGACTGCATTTACCAAAATTTAATCGTCTGTTCATTGTGCCATTATCAACATTTCCTGAAAATTTCATGAAAATCCGTTTAGAACTTTTCGAGTTATCTTGCTAACAAACAAACACATAAACACCTGCTAAAACATAACCTCCTTGGCGGAGGTAATAAGCATGATATGCCTTTTGTGTACAAAATCTGTGATGTTCTGTCGTTGCTAGGAGGTAATAAAGCTACCACAAATGTGGCCAAAGTGGTCAGGGTCATGTTTACACTTTCAATGACTGCTTGCCATGTTTCTTGCACTTGCGCAACCAGTATGAAAAGAAAGGACGCATATAAATGTGTCCCAACAAATTGGAAGTCACTGCCTTTTATCTGTGCAGGTTTGCACAAATTTGCACTTTGTATGGCAGCTAAAGGGATTCACATGAAAAGGGCAAAAACTGCTAAAAATGAGCACCTTCAAATCAAACAAACTGAGAAATGATACAAAAAATCTGATTGCAGATTCAGAATCAGCAGCCTCAGAAACCCCTAAAGCGGTGCTCAGTTTTCACTCAGCAAATTCACTGTGGACCAGTGTAGTTAATGGATCTCACATGTTGTCAGCAGCCAGTTATAACATTAGACTAAAAAAACCACAAGGGAGTGTTTGTTGTCTAGACTCAGTCCCTTGCAGTAACAACTGCAGCCTGTAATAATCATACAAGGTAGCTGCATTGATTGACTGTGTTGTATTGGAATGAGTGATGCTATTACCTTGTGGGGGCCTGGACTTTTTCTCAGTCAGTTTTGACAGTGTGTAGGATGGCAAAATCCATGTTAACAGAGAGAAAGTGTGCCCTAGTGCAGCTGGGATGGAGTCTGTCTCTCTTATAGTACTCCCTACAGTTTTTAAAAGAGGTTGAAGCAGTCTGTGAAGTGGATTCCAAGGGCATTCTGCCTTGAGTCAGTTTCAGAGAGAGAGAGAAAGTGGCCTGGTCCAAAAGTTGGAATGGGACCAGAAATCAGAATTCTCCTGCCTGTGAACTGAAGTGTAGCCAGGAGATGTCTGAAATCCGACTTTGACAACTCTGATTGCAGCTCCGTGGTGTCGTTTTCCCCAGTGTTCACAATAATCCTGGTGCGCTATGGATGGTGTTGTGCTGAGGGAGGAGAGGAGGACTTTCAGCCCGTAACAAAGTTAGACCACAGAGTAGGTTCATTAGCAGGTCTAACAGACTAACATGAACCGCTTTGCTAGCAACCAGTAAGTCTGGTATGACTAGTAGGTTACAGCTGGAAAGTGGTGGGAAGATCTCAGGAGGAAAAGACATACGAGGGCTCCAAGCTCAGAGTCCACGACTCACAGAATCAAACCCAATGGAAGTAATCAGGAGGGTTGTGGAAAACAGTGGAGGTTGTGTTCTTACCAGCTAATCTTAGTTTGTTAGCAGCTGCTTTCTTTGATCATCAAATCAATCATATTTGGCTTTTTTTTTTCTTTTTTTAAACCAAGTACTTATTTAACATTTGGTATCAAATATTTTATTCAGACATGTTCACAGTAAAAGTCAATAGAAGTCTATAGCTTTTTGGAATGATAATTGTAAACCAGAAATATTCAAGTATGCACTTATTTATCACTGCAGCGAGTCTGTATAATGCTATTGTTGCTGTGATATTATTATAGTTTCTTTAATGCATTGCTGCACACAGGCTGTAACAGAGCTGATGGATATCATAAGACGCATTAAACAACATAAGCAAATCAGTGCTTTGAGGGATACGCACCATAATCTCAAGCAAATGAACCCATTTAACAATTATTATCCATTCCTTTGATTGAAAAAAAAAAATGTTTTTCATTTTTAATTTGCATATACTTTGCTTCGATCAAGACAAACATGGAATTAAACATGTAAATTATAAGCCTAGATCAACTTAAAGTATGTCAAAACAAAAGCCATCAACATCAAAACACCAAATCCAATAGCTATCTCATTAGGCTGCTTGCTATTGATGTATAAGCTCCCTTCAGCAAACAACATGAAGCCCCACTGTTCCTTGGAGTCAATGTGTCAGAGCTGCACTATGCATGAACAGCAGAACTCACTGTTATTGTATCAAAGCTGTCTATCAATATTCTTTTCATGGTCATGATCAAAGCAGAAAATGCAGCTTTTGTGGCTACATATGTCTTTGTTCAAATAAGTAACAAGACTGTAAGTCTGTAGCTGCACCAGCAGCCCTGTGATGCTGTAAATTCATTACACAGCAGAAAACACAATTGGTGAAAGCAGATGGTCATTATCTTTAGATTTTCTTAATTTTTAAAAAAAAATTAGTTTATTATTTCAGGAATGACATCTTCTGCTCAGAGGTAGAACAGAAAGAAAAGCAAATAATTCAGACCTGGCCTGCAACTCTGAGCTGTACTTCATCAGCCTCGGCTGTCAATACACAGTTTTGCCCACTGAGACTCAGATAAATGATGCAGCAGTGTTTCAGCATCATGCAAACATCTGAATTGGAGGAGGCATCTGAAAGTTATCTTCTTGCAAAAAGCAACAAACTTGTTTCTTTCCCCACTCCAGTAAGTAAAGAAACCTCAAACACAATGAAGGGAAAAAACCAATTAGCAGATTACTTGTCCTTGGCAATGTAACTGTAATAAGCTAGTCTAAATAACATTATTAATGGATGCAACGGGACTGTTTGGGAAATCAGGAATGGACTCCATGCTATGCCGCAAAGCTAGACTGTTCAGTTGAGAACTTAAACACACCTGAAAGCTGGAGCCTGGTGACAGAACTTTCAGCCTCATTTGTGGTTCGGTTTGGATTTGCTGACGCACTAATGTGAGCATGTTGACACTTATCAGACCTTAACGAGCATCGCGTGTCAGCACGGTAACAATCAAATCAAAATCAAATCAGGTTTATCGTCATTTTGCTGTACATGCAACAGTAATACTAACAAGATGAGAGAGCGTTTCTTCAGGATCCAAAAACTGAGAGCAATTAAATAAAGAAGTGTTTGCATGTCCGGATCAGCAGTTCAGCATTCTGACATCTTGTGGAATGAAGCTGTTGAAGCTGTTGATCATCCTGCAGGTTCATTCCTTCAGTGCTCCGGAAACGTTTGTCTGATGGCAGCAGTTCAAACAGTTCATGGAGAGGGTGTGAGGAGTCCCTGACAGTGTTCAGGGTCCTGCTCCTGCTCTGGAGAAGTTCAGAGCTAGCTGTCTGTCTGTCTGTCTGCATCCCCTCCAGCTGTATGACCGTCTGGGATGTTGTCATGGAGCCATGTTTCTGTTAAAGCAAACACACAGCAGTCCCTCCACTCTCTGCGGGTTTCTCTCAGCAAACGTAGCTCGTCCAGCCTGTTGTGGAGGGAGCGGACATTGGAGAGCAGGTCCTGGTGGTCTGGAGGGGTTAGCCTTTAGTCTAGCATGGATCCTGGATAAACTGAACTGCTGCCATCACGCAAGCATTTCGAGAGCACTAACAGAATGAACCTCCAAAATGATCAACAGCTTCTTTCCACAAGCTGTCAGAATGCTGAACTGCTGATCCAGACATACACATGATTTAGTTTTTGGATCTTGAAGAAACGCTCTCATCTTGTTTGTACTACTGTTGCACGTACAGCAAAATGACAATAAACTTGATTTGTTTTGATCTCTCTGTAGAAATCCCACCTTTAGTGTAGCAAACATGGCTCTCTAGCTCATGGAAACAACTGCACTCTCTCGCGAAACAAGGTGTTTCACAAACCAACATATATCAGGATAGAAACTTTACATTCCAACAAAACACACAACCCATAAACAGCAGTGAATTAAGTCGGTCTGCAAGTACCCCCCGCTGAAGGAGGTCTCCAATGCAGTTAACAAAATAGCCACGCTAAGCAGCTAATCTCTGTGTTTACCTTTGAAGACAAATACTTAAAATGCTTCATAGGAAAATCACATTTCTTGCTGAGCTGCTGCGTATACACCATTTTATTTTCCTGAATCCTTTACGGTGGAGGTGGAGAGTGTGAAATTAGCGTGACCCATACGGCCGAGCTGATAACGACCACAAGCGTCCATTAAAATGCTAACCTGTAGTGTACGGGGTTTTTAAAGTCTGACACTTCCACTACACCTGGGGCTGACAGCAGACCGGTGTTATAAACTGAAGAACCGTGTACAGTATGCCTGTACAAAAGCTGTTGTCAAGGCTTTCAGTTATGGGGAATTGATAGTGGACATGACATCGCTTGACAGTGTTATTTGTGTCAAGACATAATGATGCAATTATTTTTTAAATCAACATGAATCCACAACACTGTGTGTATTCTGCAAAAAATAAAACAAAAAAGGTAGAAGGAGTGAAATGTTAATATGTCACAGTAATTGCCAGGCTGGTGAGGTTGACTTATGGTGTCTACCGAGTAACTGGCTTGAGGATGTACTTTAATGTGCATTGACTTAACAGTTATATCGCTAATTTATCTCCACCAGCTGCACATTCAACATGAGTATTTTATACCATGTGATGAGACATGACACTGGACCGTGATGCTTAATCACAATGCACAACAGCATCCCACCCAGGATGGTTCAGGTTTTAAGAGATTTTGCTGTCTTTGAATAAACATTTTCTTCTTTTTAGGAAAAAAAAAAAAGGAAGAAAAAAAAAAGTAATGGATCTAAACAAAAGATTTTAAAAGGGCAAAGCATCACCTGCTGTGTCTGCAGTGTGCTGAAGATTAAAGTAGCCACTTATTTTTGGGAAATCTTAATAGCACCTCAGAGTCTGGACGGTATTTCATAAGAGGTAATGTGTCTCTTTTTGGTCTAAAAAAAAGGGAGCAGAAACAACAAGGTGATTGTCATTACATTGTAATGATAAATCATGCGGCAATTTTCTTTCCATCACAATATGAAAAACACGGAGAAAGAGGTGACGCCGATTATTTTAGATGAAAGTCGACTTCCATCAAGCGCCAGACGGTACAGGAAACACAGAGACATGACACAGTGAGCACTCAGTTTGAAGTACAAAATATCCTCAACAACAGAAAATACCTGCTCTCCTCTGCAACCTTGAGAGAAGTTTATTATCCGGCCTCCGCGTCAGAAGACTGAGCGGATTTATTTTTTTTTAGCGTTGGGCATTTATCTGACATGCTAGTTCAAAGAAAGACATGACTTTAAAGTTGAAATCCATACTCTCTGCATGTTGTCACCTCTGAAGCAGCGAGAGCTCTACAGTCAAGGTGGTTGGATTAGCCGTGTAAGGTTGCGAAGGGGACCTGCTGTTTCGTATGAATAATCTGTGGAAAAACTTTAATGGCGCTCCAGCGAGTGAAGTGTCACGCAACTGGCCGTGCGCTATGCTGTTGATTTTGATGCATAAAGGCACAAACACGGTGTGAAACGTGCCACGTCCGCCGCAAACGGCTGTGTTTTGAGTATATCTCCGCCGGCAGAGGGCTGCGTTAAAGCGAAGCTGTTTGTTGACATTATAGATTTACATGGTTATTGATTACATTCTTTTGTGGACATTTCAGACAAGATACGCAGCAGAAGTTGCATTAGAGTAATTCTGTGCTTCGAGTGTTAGAATACTGCTGTACTCTCAAAGGAGGAAAAGCTTCTCTCCGTTCGGTTACGGAGATTGAAGATGGCAAACAATGAGGGTACTATTCTTGAGATGGTGGGTGGAGGCTTTTGCACCTTTAAAAGCAGCATCGTTGTGCTATATATCACACAGCTTTTGTGCCACACACACACACACATTTCCCCTCTGCTTGGGATTTTACTGTGAAGTGTGTGACGTTCACTGTACCTAACCACTGATACAATAATGACGAGGCCGCACCAGTTGTGATAACAAGCATTGTGAGTGTGATCTGTGCTGTATTTATGACTTTACCATTTAATACACAAATGCTAATCAGAATGCTTTGGTGAAAATGACCACTGTTGCTATAAATTCCTCAAGTTGAAATCGTTGTTTCACTGTGACGGAGAAGGTCATGTGAAATATATCCGTCTCTCCTGAGAGAAAAACATGTGCGTGTACTGTATATCATCAATATTCCATCACATATACCTGAACTCGCAGTGGATGTCCACTATTTTTAGCCCCGCACATCCCTCATAGTTCAGCTCAGTGTGTGAACCGCTGCACCTCAAGACACATCTCTGTTGAGAATATTCCACTCTTTGTAGTACACTGTATGCCTAAGCATCTTAACAAGACTCCCTCCTGTCAGCTCCCCTCAAATTAACCCCTGCCTTTTTCACACTGTCTGTATTATTCAGAAGAGCTATTGATTTTTTTTTGCTGTTCTTTAAAATTAGATGTCAACAGGATATACACTGAGAGGAATGTTAAAAGGCAGGGAAAACAATCTGCTTAGTCTATAAAATAGACCTGAAAGGGAAGAATAACTCTCGTGTACGTCAAAGGACGGCTTCACAGTCGTAGCAACAGTCACGTTTAGGCATGTTTCGTAAGCGCATTCATTTTGGCACAAATTCTCCTTTGTCATATCACTCCACTGCAGGGAGTTTTATGCTTGTAGAGCTGAAATATAACTCAAATTAATGAAGCTTCACAGTAGCGCTGCTGAAATTTAAAATGCATTTTTGCTCGGAAAATATGACGCGTGATTCGTGCTTAATCATTCTGATAAGAAGGGCGGTGAGACGGGATCTTTAATCAACCGATATGAACAGAATTATCAATTACAGAAAAGCAATTGTCTCAATGTATATATAAGCGCGTGTGAAAGAATAATGAATAATAATGAAGACCTAACCTGAACAACCTTCTCAGTCGAAGCGCTCGCCTAAACAAACAGCACACGTGAGCTAGATTGTCAATTATCTTCAGAGTTTGGTTTCAATTGCGGGTTGACATTTTGTCTCTCGCTTTAGAGGGCAATGCCTCATATTTTCCTTTAAAAAAAAAAAAAAGAAAGAAAATCTGCCTCAAGACGAGCCAAGAATAGACTATTCAACATCGATGATACAAATTCAAACAGATCCATGCTCTTTCTATCCTTCCTAAAAAAAGGACAACGGATTCCACTTTTGCTCCCTGGTGTTCATGTCAAGTGGTTTGTCATTCAGCAGGCTGCCTTTCACTCGACGAGCTTTTCAGTTGGTTAATGATCTGTCCTGAATATTCTGTGGCTGTCTCTGTGTATTTGTCCATAGAGTGAGGATGATCCTCTTTTCCCCTCTATCTATCCTCCCAGGGGTTTTAAATGATGATAATGCCACCCAAGCCCCCCCACCCGCGTCGCCATCATACTCCCTAATGCCCCTCCAGGAACACTGATGTGAACTCGTTGCCATTTTGATGGAAATATTACAAGAAGGTTTTTGGGGGTTTTTTTCTCACCATAATTCATTTGCTGCTTAATGTTTCTTTGTATTTAATTTGTTTGATGTAACCAAAAATATTCTCGTCCTTAGTGCCCCCTAATATAGGCTTGATTTGTTTTTGACTCGCAGGCTATTCATATTTTTTATTCAGCGAGGCTATCAGCATGTGTGCAAGTGTTTGAAAAGCAGTGAGATAGAAATGCTTCTCTGAAATTGGACTGAGGGGGACAAAAACATGCATGACTGTGAAGAAAACCACCCATTAAAATTTTACAGGTTGAGAGAAGCAATGCAACACCTCTTATCTAGCCAGTAAATAAATGATTCCGCAGAATAAAATTGATGTGAAAGTCACATAGAGCAACTGAGAAGATGAAAAAAAAAAAAACAAGTAGCAGAAAACAAGAACAAAACCTGGCAGGAGAAACAGGCGCAGTGGGAACGGTGACGTAGGCCTTTGGCTTCCCTGCGTGGAGCCTCACGGCCTCTGTTCTGTTTGACACTTTAATGCAACGACACATTGCTCAGGTTGCGAGGCAGCTCGGGCGGCGGAGCGCTGCGTGACACGGGCAGGGTCAGGGGTTGGATTCTCACTAGGATTACATACATGTTGTATTTTTTTACTTACGACTTCCGTCCATTATGCGGCTTGCTGTGCGTTTAAGAAAGAAAAATGATCCTTTGTGCTGAGAACAGTGGAGGAAGGAAATAACAGTTCAGCTCTAAGATGTTTGCTTCACGGTGATTGCTGCTGAGGAAAAAATAAATAAAAATGAAGCAAGGCAAGCATTGTCATTGACAGGCCATGTTTATAGGAGTTGTTTATGAAGTCTTGATTGCTCCCAAGACAGCTAAGTAATGATGTGAAAGTTATTTATCGTGGTTGGATACGTATAATGGGCCAGTGATTAGTTCAGGTAGGTTATGGTGGTGTAGCATGAGAATATTGTCAGTAATTACATGTGAGAATAGACTGCTGTTTTTCACCAGGCCTGAGCATTGAACTGTTGTACTCCCATGGCATTCCTGCTACTGGAGATCTGCCCTTATTATCTTGTCCTTTATTGCTACTCGACTATGTGTGCAAATTCCCAGTTGATTGAAATTATGTGCTTATGCATGTTTTCTAGATGGGAATGCCATTAATCACTAAGTACCATAAAGGTGCAGGAATCTTTGCTGTTGGTAACGGCCATCGGATGTATTGAGAAATCAAATGATTGCATATACCAGTGTGAACAGGCTGTTAACCTTTATTAGTCAGCTGGGTGCCACAAGTGTAAATGCTGTTGTTGGGAACAAATCGAAAACCATATATATTAATATTTATCTTGTGACTTTATCATTCCAACAAGCGGATTTTTTTGTTCAAGAATCGAGCCCCTTTCCTGTATGCAGCTGCTTACAGATGCCTCTAAATGTAATCTATGTCCTCTTGAGGAACCCTGTAATAAACAATCCGCAGCAGTATTGTTCACAAAATGATCGGTTCTGAAAGGAACCCGCTCAGCCTATGACAATGGAGAATGTGCGCTGACCTCACTTTTGCACAGCGGCGCTGCCCACCCCGCTGAGCACCACAGAAACCTGCTACAAACAAGGACAAATGCGATACTGGAAGAAAACAAATATCTTGAGAAAGTAAAGCGTATCTAAAGCGAAAATGATCCGTTGATGTGGAAATATGGACAGAAATGGAGTTTACTGAAATATAAACTGCATGTCCCCTTATCTCAGTGCCAGGGAGCTTCAATAAACAAAGCCTGAACACATTAAACAAGGCCTGAAGGCACCCAAGAGCACAGATGCCTGATTTCAGCACAATCGTGACTTCAGTCCCACAGAGCGCAGAAAGGCAGCGACGATGAAGGCACGGACAAGTGGGACAAGAATACAGTTTTACCGTCGAACATAACATGACTACAGGAAATGGTAACTACATGTCCAAGTTTGAGCACCGGAGCTGTGTTGCCTGCCTGAACTGAGGCGGACTATTTGCTACACTTGTGTTTGGCCTTCGGCAGTCTGTTAGAACACACAAGTTATTTCTTTCCGAATCCTTTTGTTCAATCAGTTGCACAACTCTTGCAAATTTAAAATTTTGTTTCTCTGGTTTTGTAAAAGATCATTTAGCAGATCCTGTTAGTATTTTCTGTTGTGTCACACAGTGATACCTTTCACCTTTTCTACCTGCTTGCATATGACCGTAAGCTTTTATAAGCTGTTTTATACATTGTTTAGATTACTAATTCTGAAAAAGAATAACGGTACAAAACAAATCACACCATGCAAGTCGACATGCTTGGTTCCTTGTGTTTTCCACATATACAAAACCCTGGAAGTCTAAATCCATGTTTCTAAGTCATTACTAGACTGAAGTTTCAAGGCAGAAATGCTTAGCCAGGGCGCTGACGTCACTCATGACTTGTCTTCTAACATATAAAAACATAATATAGACATCTTGAATAGCTTTAAAAATAACAAAAAAGTTGTT
>NW_007577891.1:335830-365482 GCF_000690725.1 Stegastes partitus
GTCTTAAGAGGTTAAATGTGCATCATTTACTGAGACGGAAACACCTACTCAGACGTGACAACCAGAGACGCTACTTTCACAAATATGTCCAAAAACTGAATGTCTTCTGATAAACATAAAATACAAACAAACCACCTGAAGCTCACATATATTATAAATAATATTTTCTTACACAAAAACTGTGGAAAATGTCGCCACAAACTTCTGATCAAATTTAAATGCAAAAGAAACTGCAGGGGACGATATAAATAGTTGTGACACCATGCACATATGCAAGCATGAGCACAACAAATACCCATATGTGCAGACATAAATAAACTCTCTCTCTCACACACACACACACACACATTGTATTGTTATTTATCCACACACAACCTTGAATGCCACACTGCGCTGATCGCCCCGCACAAACAGATCTGCTGCATTCAAATGTCAAAGTGTCTCACTGGGATGCTCTCTTTAACCGACATATGTCACCTTCCAATTTGCCATTGGCTACTTCTGGCTATTTTCTGTTCTTGTTAATTGCTTGAGGCACTTGCTACCATCATGTTTCTTCTTTTTTTTTTTCTCTCTCTGGGATTAGAGGTTCACAGGGCCCCAAAGATCCCCCAGTCTCCCCTGATAAACACAAGCTGGAATACCAAACACACACCACGGAGTCGTGTAAAGTAACACTTTGGGAAACGTCATGAAGGGGTTGTGTGAAAGACAGCCAAAAAATACAGTTTTGATTCATCAAGTGCAGGAACATTTGCACAGTAAACACACGAGTGAAAATTTTCTCTCTTTTTTTTTTCATCTCATTCTTTCTTCTTTTTCTGGTGCTTGTGTACGACCTTGATCAGACAAATGATTTCTTCCTGTTACCACTCTGTACAGTGACAAAGGACAAAGAACACAGAGGCGTGGTTGTCAAGGCAACATGGTAATAGAAGGCAAAAGGCAGACGTGTGCGTACACACAGCACACATATGCACTCGCTCACTCCTGGTCAATGACAGCTTTGCCTGGCTGGAGGATATTCAATCTGTGAGGACTCTGGGCAGTGTTACAGCACTGTCATTAGAGGAGATGGAACGGGCTACGTGTAAGGCTAAAGATACGCAGCGCAGAGGACTCATGAGCTGAGAGACGTGTCACACAAAAAGACACAGACATACAAAAGCACTTACTGTTACCGCACGTATACAGCAGGCAGCTCAGACTGATGCTGTACATGTGCTGTGTGAACAAGATCAAAAAGATGTTTTTATTTTTTTTTCTTTAGTAGCAGGACCCCGGTTCATATCATAGCTGATATCCTACAATTAAAGTGTCAGTTCACATAAATTGCCAAAATTATTTTTCCTTTCTTACCTCAAGTGGTATCACGCCACGCAGGTAATTTTTTTTCTCAAGCTTTTTAGTCTCCACACCACTTAAGTTAATATGAATTAAATTTGTTTTGTGCTGAAATAATTTATTTTTATTTTGCACAACACAACAAACAAATGTGCGTAATTATGAAGAAAGGCACGAGAAACAACAAGTGACTTAATTATTGAAGTGATTCCTGAGAAATGTGAGATAATGTTACTGGAGAGCAGGCTGGTAGACGCTCTATTGACGGATCATTAAGAGTTCGTTAGTGCGTGTTTCTGTCTTGTTTCATTATTAACTCTTCGTTAATTCCTCATTATTTATTTGTTAGTTTTGTAGGATGAGGGCTTACTTCAGGGGGCACAGCTAGTGATTCTCAGACAATCATGAAGTAGTGATGAACTACTAATAACTACTCAGCAGGATGAGTCACTTTACTTCGGGGTGAACCAGAGTAGTAATTGATGATTAAGTCATTAGTTGAATTGTGCCAGGTCGACAGCAGGTTGATAAATAAAAATAATAAAAATAAAAAACATCCTATGAAAAAAAAATGTTCTTAATGGCCAGATGAACCTTGTAGAGGGCCTTTTTTTCATTCTCTCTTGGGCCTCTACTGACCTCTTTCATTATTTCCCAGGTACCTAGAACCAGCCAGAACTGTAGCGCTAAAATGACTAGTTGAAGAATGAATTAGTCCATACATCAAATGGAGATAAAATCTTGAGCTGAGGTTCAGGAGCAGGATCACCACTGCCCTTCCTGTCCTACACATAGACTGTATAAAAGATGGACGTAGCTCTGAAAAGTGAAGCCAACCTGGAAGTGTCAAAAACCTGCAATATCACTACGTCCACGAGCTGCTGGCTCCAAAAAGCCCTGGCTCCCATAGACTGGAACTGGAAAAGAAGTGATCACAGATCACGAAATACTTACTTACTTACATAGGTGGAGCCTATGTAAGTAATTTCCCTTTTTTTAATTTTGCTGGTTTCTTGGCAATGCAAAAAAATGTAAATTTGATGCATTTGCTCTACTCTGCTGCAGCACAAATTACAGCTAGCTAACAACGTAATTTATAGCTCAAGCATTGTCCGAAATGCTACTTTGCAGAGGTGCTCCCTACATAATTCACTACATAATTCACTATATAGTGGTCCCTATAAAGTGAGAAGGGAGTAGTGAGTGGATGATTTTGGACACAGCCAGTGTCGATACCTGCAGAGAAGTTGGGTCATTCTCTCACTGCACCCAGAAACACTTATTGTACCCCCGAAGTTGACAAACTCCTAAAGCTTTCAGTTAGTGATAAACCAAAAAAAATCTTCTACCAATTGGACGCCGTGGCTATGCACCTGACCATGACACCTCCACGCCCTCCGTAGCTCTGCCTGGGTTGCTAGGTGTGATTCATCCTCTCCACCAGCAACCTACCCTACAGCAACCTGTTTCCAGCTCCACTACCACAGCCATTTCGCTACCCTGTCACAGAGCAACGAGCAAAAATCCATCCTCGTTCACCCCTCTAACCCGGCCCTCATCGTCTTTATCAACAAAGTAAAAGCAACTCTCCCACAGTCGTGCCTCTTGTGTGTTTGGCAGTCAGTCTCCAACACGTTCCTCCTCCATACCTAACACTTCCCAGGCTATTGCAACGATATCACTGACTGCCTTCACTTCCTCCGTAATTAGATTCTGCTCTCCCTTCCATCGTTCAATGTAGCTACATTAGCCAGCTCCATCTCGTATTGCTCACTTCCATCTGGGGCTCAAAATTCTCATGATAACGCCGCAGTTTAAATTATTGACCATGGTCATTTCCACTGACATCTGTCCACCTATCCTATGGCATTAACACATTCCAGTGTCCTCTGTTCCAGCATCTAGCTGGCACTTTAGAATCAGTGTTTCTATTGGGCTGAACAGCGTTCATTGCAAAGTTGACCACTGAGTCGAAACCGATCCGCACTGCCAATCCCACGGTACCTCTTCCACATCCTGTATTCAACTTTCCTGCTTCTCTGAAGACTGCCTGGTCTATTCACTCAAACATAGTCAAACTTGTCAAGCAGGTATTCCAACACCCATCATGTACTCCAAACTAGATTCACATCCAAGCCCTTAGAAATCTGTAGCATGCCACATACAAACCAGAAAATCCCAGGATGCTTTGTCTTCTGACCCTTAGTTCGTTACAGAGACCAGTCAAACTTATCCTGACTCCTGTTCCACTTCAGGCAAGTCCTGCTGACATCCAGAATCCTACCATGTTCTCTGGCCACTCCTTCCGTGTTGATGCAGCTTCCAACTGAGGCCGAACCACCAAACAAAGGCCATGGGCCTGAAGTGTATCTGCTTCTCATCTGCTCCAACTCTCAAGACCCACATTACATCCACTTTTTGTTTCACTGTTATGGGATGCTTTTTGGGGTCCACCTGCCCAGGAGCTCCTGCTGATTCCTGACTAACCATTTTCCCACATTGCATCAGCTCATCTAAGTCATCACCAACCCAACACTCATTCACATCCAACATGCAATCAAGCTTCAGTTTGTTGGTGTGATCCTAGCTAGTGAAATGGAGATAAAATCTTTAGCTGAGGTTTCGGAGCAGGACCACACCTCAACCACTTACCTTCTTGTTGTACATCCAAACATACCACTTCTCTGTTCTCACTTCCCGTGCACCACCCGCCCTCCCTTTACTTCCCCCTCCTCTTCCTGTCTTCTCCTATTCCTTGGGGGTCTGCTGACCTGGGAGCTGCTGCTGATTCCTGACTAAGCATTTCCCCACGCTGCATCAGCTCATCTAAGTCATCACCAACACAATGCTCATTTGCATCCAACAAATATTCAAGCTTCAGTTTGTTGGTGTGGTCCTACCTAATGCATTTTAATAACTTATTTATTTATTTATTTATTTATTTAGGCAAAAATGTTGACTATTTGCTGAAACCAGCCTTTCAAAATGTTTGCTAATTTCCTGATTTACACTGACAGGAAGCTCAGTATCTTGGGGATTGTAACAGCTGGTCTGACAAAGAAAGAAATTAGAATATGTTGTGCTACATGTCTTTTTCTGTGTTTTGTGATGTTTTACAAACTGACCGTTGTCGGACAAATGGATAATAATTAAGTCATTGTTATTTGCTGCCTTACAGGTTTCCTGTGATGAAATAATACTGCATTCCCTTTCAATGTGTTATAGTTGATTCCTGCAAACTTCCAACAAATCTGTGATAAATCAAATGATATTATTATTGTTATTATGTGGACTTTAAGAATATGTTATTAACCTTGCAGGTGTGTGACCCTCTTGGCCCATTTGAGAGGGTAGATGCTCTCTGTTGAGCTGTTCAACTCTATTTTCGACCACTTAACACAAGTATGCCTTAGCTGCTACAAAAGTATACTTTTTTTTTTTTTTTTTAATTAGGTCGTGTAAGAAAACAAATTAAATACATTTTCAGTAAAGTTTTTTTTCAGACACATAAAGGTATAATAATTACTGCAGTATGGCTGGAACTGTATGTTTATTAAACAGCTTTTCTTTATGTTCAGAAGAACAGTAGTCAGACAGTGTTATAACACGCAGAAGGAGATGTTGCAAATTAGTAGTATATTAACATAAACACTGACAGCTGGTGGGAGATGATATTATTCCTGTGCCACTTATAGCAGATAGTCATAATTAATATGGCCAGAATTCATTTCTCTTTGCAGTATATAAACATAAGGTCAGATTAAGCTTAAACAATTGACTTCTTTCGTCATTTTTCTTGTGAGGACAGCTTAGGACGTCCCTAGCATGACTAAGTCTTACTGTATAGAACTAAACGACCATACAGTATTGTGTTTTCCACATTGATTGGGTTAACCTTGGAGTCCTGTTTTGTGAGACACCCACAACCAAAGTTTTGTCAGCAGCCAGCTCCTTTCTGGCTTGCTTCCCCCTAAGCTACTTTTTGATTTTTTTTTTTTCTCCCCTCGCACTGTGCACTGTTGGCCAATTGTAATGTTAATGTTTAGAAATACTGTTACAGTCAGTGGAAGTCACACTGGTTAAGGTCAGCCAAATGTATTCTACACCAGTAAAAATGGCTGTGGACCACAGTGAATATGCTCCAGACCTTTTTTTTTTTCCCTCTCTCTGTGAATTTAGGTTTGAAGTTGTATAGCCAAACAGCACTTTGTGTAAATGCATGCTTATATACACACAGAGAGTTAAACTTTTTCAGGGAGTGAACTTTCGAAGAGTTCACCCAGTCCAAAAAGTAAAGATGCAAGTAAGCAAGTGAATTGAGCTGTGCTCTCTCGTATTGATCTTGTTAATTTGGTTTTTGTTACTGCTGAGGTGTGAAGTGAAAAACTCACAAATAGAGGAAGTTAGTCTGTTAGGAGCTTTATTGTCCACAATGTGGAAAATTGTCATTGGCTTCACCACAGTGCATTAAAACAACATAAGATGTCAGGATCAGGACAGCCATTAACAAAATAGCATTAACAAATGACCCGATTTATTTTTAATACTGGAACAATTGCAATAAAACAGGGATAAGAAAGAGAGAAGACAAAAACAAATAAAATGTTGGACTGGTTGGGACACAAATAAGGAGACAGAAAGAGAGAGGTAACTCAACTGCTCAATAGAGTTTCCTCAAAACATGAAAAAAGAAAGATTAACAAAACAAAAAGACACTAAATTAGTTAATCTAAACGTCAGTTAAAATTGAAAAAATATATTGTTATGATACAACAATAGTTTGACTTACTGGGATTTTAAGCCACACTGTGGCCACTTGTCCATGACCTCTTGCTGGCTGTCATAAAGCTTCAGCTTTGATCTGATATAACCTATTATTTGTGAATAATTCAGTTACACAGAGTGTGACTTGGCTGCTAAATGATTAACTCTGGGCATTAAAGGGAATTCATGGGTTTGACACAGACATAAATCTATGTAGGAAAAAGGTTAATGGTCCTGATTAAAGTCTTTGTTCATAAATAGTTTTTATCTTAGGATTCCCTTTTTTGTATTGAAGGTAGTTGTAATTGTTTAGTGACTAATTGGCAAGATTGTCCTCTGCAACATATATTTTATTGTTAGCCTCTATTTAAACATTGGTTTTATTTTGATAAGGTATTCTTTAGTGAACATGTGATATAACCAGTACTTGTTTTTTTTCACATACTTTCATGCTTATTTTCACTTTTTTTCATCTAATCTTTCCTTTGCTTACTGCCTGAATCCATGCTTAGAAGGGATCCCTGTCATTATTGTGGAAATTTACTAAAACTGTACATTACCCGCAACCACAAATTAGCAAGGTAGTCAATCTAATTAACGCGACAGTGGTGAAACTGCCTATCTCAAAGGTCATTCTCTCCTGTGGCTGTATGACAGGTAGGTGTTGAAGAGAAGGTGCAAAATGGCCAAAGGCAGAGCTGCAGCTGTAGCAGCCACTGCTGGCACTAATATGCATTGAAATGGTTACAAGAGAGGGGGCCGTGCAGCTCAGTGAACTGTGATGCAACAAAAAGCACAATTTGATCTGACAGTTCTTACTGTGACTGTGACAGGCTGGATATGTATCAGGTCACCTGCATAAGCCCCATTTTTGGCCCTAAATCAAATGTTATATCTATGTACATATTACTGAAACTGCTGATGTACAAGTATGGAAAATTAATGAGAAGAAAAAAAAACATAAACAAAGACAGCCATGTAATATAAGCCACTGATTTATTAGAATAGAATAGAATAGAATAGAATAGAATAGAATAGAATAGAATAGAATAGAATAGAATAGAATAGAATAGAACTTTATTGATCCCTTTGGTGCAAACCTTAGGGACATTGTTGACATTACATCATCAGTGTTTTTCCCCCCGTCAGATTCACCCTGTATGGAATGTCTGTGTCCACGTTATGAAGGTAATATAATACACAGAAAATACTTAAAATGCAAAATGATTTATTGATTAAGAAGAGGTTACAGGTCTACCGTCCAAGTCACGCTCAAATCTGACCAATCATATTAGTTCTGCATGTGCTGGAGATGTGAACACTGATTATGTGTAAGAACCTAAATCTAATACGTGACTCGTGTGTTTGTTTCATGTAATTGGAAAGTGCCACCTAATTATGGTCTACTAATTATACAGACTTAACTATACAGGCTGGCAAGCAGTGCAAGAGGTGTGCACAAAGAGCAAGGTGTGATGCAGAACATTACAGTGATTTCTCATTTTGAGTTCATTAATGACATGTTTATGAATAAATAAAAGAGGTGATGCAGAAAATGATTTTCAATATACAGACTTCAAATTTGGCAGCAGTACATTTGAGAAGTGCCTCAGCTTTGACTAACTGCCTTGAGTTTTCCTCTAAAAGACTGTCGTGCAGAAGTAATAAGCACTCTTTTCATGTGTCTTGTGTTAATGAATGTTCCAATACTTCCTAAACAGAAATGTGAAGGCTGGGTCACAGAGATACGCACATAAAAGATGACTCTTGGATTTCGTATGCAATCCCCCCAAAATGAGAATGTCAAAAGAATGTGTTTTTTATTTTCTTCTTGTGAAGCGATGATCAATTAATCACGGTCAGTTTTAAGGCCTTTTTTGAGGTGACTGAAATTTGTCAGAAATAAAAATCAAACAGCATCCATTGGTCTCCTGTGCAACACATTTCTTATGTTTGTCAAGCTTCATTAATCTCCCCATTCAATCGCATCCCAAGCGGTCCTTGAAAATACTTTCCACTTTCACAACTGGCCCTTGGAGGCACTCTGAGAAATGTAGCAGAGGAGGAGGAGAGAGAGGGTTGGTGAGGCAAGTGGTGGAAAAAAAAGCTGATTGATTTTCCCATCATGACTTGAAATAGCATATTTATTGATTGCTTATAGGGATGAGGAGGGGTAAAGGGTGAAGGTCGCCGAGGAATGGTGTGATGTCGGTGAAGGCGGCCGGCCTTTTCTCTCGGCTTATTCAGGTCAGCTGAAAGGTTATGATGGTGACACCTCTGCTGCAGGGATGCAACATGAAATGTTTCAAAGACTAATTTACATCTGTTGCATTTACAAGATCAATATTCTTACACTGTCTAAGAGCGAGAAGTGTGATCTGCCCTAAAACGGGGTAATGTAATAAATATTTCATGGCAGAAAAGCCTCATAGCTTGTTCGGTCATATGTTAATATTGTATGGGTTGGCTAAAGCTAAATGAATCTTTGACCTTCCTCTCCTGCATGTCAGGTTCACACTTTACTAAGTGTGATGCTTTAATGCATTAGTTTTGAGGTGCAGATTTTTATTTTTTATTTTTTAAACACAGACCTGTGTTTCATTTCTTTACGCTTTGGCAGAATTTTTTCCCACATAAAAATGCTTGAGTATCTCAGCTGCCAGCCTGTAGCCAAGTTCAAAAGAAAAGAGATCAAAACAAATCAGTTTACATCCCACTCCTCCCAGTTGTCTGCTGGTTAGAAATTTGCAGATTTTCTTTTTGCTTATGTGCTTCTTTTGTGCACTGAGTAAACTCAGGCTGGCCTTTCGCTCTTAGCCATCATAAAAGAATTAAAAAATTTCCCTCATGAAGACATTTGCATGCTGAAATGATAATATTGGGTGCAGCCGACTTAGCTTGTTGCTCTTTCAGTCCCAAAGCCCAACAGTTCCTGTCAGTGATTGACACCGGTTGGATTTCAAAAAGCCTTTAATGCCAAAAAGGATTTTAAATATCCCAAGGCAACAAAAAACAATCTTCATAATCCCAAAATCATTTCTCAGAATTCAAAATGCCCTTTTAAGTATTACATACATACCTCAAAATTCCAGCACAAACAAGGAATTTCGTCACTGCTTCTGTATTCCTCGGGAGTATTTGTACACGGTTACAATGGCAAAGCCTCAAAAGCATAAAATGCCTGGTAGAGAGAGTTCATTCATCAGGTAGCCACGTGCAATCAGTTAGAAGAATGGACATTTCTCTTTTACTCACAAAAATCGAAGTGACTTCTCTCTGACTTTCCGACACTGGTGCATCAGTACCAAAGCATTTTAGGTCAAGCAGCAATGATTGCTTTGCCAGAGTTGAAGAGTGGAGCAACCATAGCAACAGGGACAGAGCAGGACACAGTAACAAAGACTACCAGGAAGCTTCTGGAGGAAAAAGTAAGCATCCATGAAAATTCTGATGCTCCAGACAGCAAAGAAACTGTATTTAGATGAAGGATTACAGTCATGTGACTTCCGGGCAAATGTCATGAGCGTGTATCAACAGCGTTTATGTAATTACTCTCGCTGGAAAAAGTTCCGCGCTGCAGGTTTAAAAGTTTAAGAATGTTTGTGCTACTTCATTCATCTGCTTCTAAAAGAGCCTTGGTAGCATTAACTATGAATGCTTTGTGGCTTTTCTTTTGCAAGATAACCGCTCTGGATGGTTGCAGCTGGAGAAACAGTTAATGTTAAACTGACGTTGACCTCGCCATTTAAAAAAACAAAACAAAACAAAAACTCTGTGTCAGAAGTAAATATCAGTTGTAAATCATTAAACATAAGTAACACAGTACACAAATCAGTTCATCCTCAGTCAGTGGCCAAAACACTGTTGTAGTCAACAGCCTTGGTGTAGGTGGACCTTCTACTTTACCTCACGTCAGTTTGTGATGATTAAACATCTACACACACCTAAATCACTGTACTATAGAGCCAATATATTATTATATTGTACATTAAATATTAGTGGATGACCAAAAAATGTTTGGATTTACTGGTGCTGATGGACTTAATCAGCATCGTGTGGACTTGTTGGGAATGTAAAACTTCTGGACTCTTGCGTTAGTCTTCTGCAGCCAATACCTACCTACAGTCGTCATTCCCTTCCTTTAAAGAAAAATTCACAACAGTCACTCAAATAACTACAAACTGAAAAAAATAAATAATAATAAATAAAAATTTGATAAATTATAATTTAGTGAAATAAGACATTGCTTTTGAATTGTGGTTGAAAAGAATAATTTAAAAAAACAAACTGTCCCAGACAAATTAGAGCTTTGCTGATGAGCAGTGGACCAAATATCAAAACAGGTGCAGAAGTCTGACTGAGAGTGATTGCCTCAAAGGGTTGTTCAACAAAATGTTAGTTTACGGGTCCCATCATGTTTGTTTGATTGTTTTTTTTGTTGTTGTTGATTATGTTTTAATATTTCTATTGAACCACAATTCAAAAGCAACTTCATGATTTTCATTAAATGTTTTATTTATTATTACTTTTGTCAATTTCAACTTATTTCAGTGACAGCTGTTTTTTTTCCTTCTTTAACAGGAGGGTGTGAATACATCTGAGGACGACTGTACAAAAACATTCAGTTTAGTTTGAGATGGTTGGAATAAATCTAGGCGTAACGCCCCTAAGTGCTCTGTGTGTACATCACAGTTCGGAGAAAAGCTCACTTCTAAACTTGTTCTCGAATACCTTTTCAATCTTTGTCTTTCCCTGACCCTCTGCTCTTAACCTTCACAGGCAATTACGGTGAATATAGTCTAGAAGTACCTTCAATGTAGGTAAGCTGAGCACTGGCTTCAGTGACTGATAGCTTGAAAATAAAGATTCATTGTATTATAATCCACTCCCTGTTTTTTTATTTGCCATCCAGGACCTCCTAGATGGTACCTAGATGGCCTCAAATGGAGCTGTGATTTCAGCCGAGCTAAATTATTCTCTTCCAGATGTGATATAGGTCAGTGGAGTGGTTACAGAGTCCGTCTTTGAATATGTAAGATACATTTTGAGGCTCACTACTTCAAGGATCTCGCGCTGAAGAGGTTTGCTCCATCCCTACTGAACGGGTCATTTTGTTGCTGACCTTGTTATGAAGAGGGCAAGAGAATGACTAGTTTCTCCCATGGGTGGTAAAGGAATTTTAAAAAGCAAGGGTTCATTTGCAATTGCAAAGTCTAGACTGAAGGCCAGAGGCTACAGTGTCAGAGCTGCTTGGCACATCCCATCTGAGGAGCAACAGCTTCCAAATCAGCATAATCCTTACGCTGATTCTTAAAACAGTTTATCAAAGACGTGCTTTTATGCAATTGCTTTTATTCTTATCGTCTATTTTGTTCCTTTTTAATCCTCATCAAACCTATGACAGAATTAATTATGTGTATACTTTTGTTTATTCTGATTTTGTTTCTTGTACTTTTCCAAACTTTCCAGTAAAAAAAAGAAAAATTCATATTTTTAGAAGGCTGTCTTACATCAAGTATTTTATTTTTTTAAAGGCATGCTTAGATTTGCCAATCATTTTTGTTTTAAATAATATTTTATTTCAGAGCGAAACCACTCAATTGTTTTTGCACCCCCATTATCATAGAGCTGGTTTTAGGTTGTGAACGAATCCATTCTTCACCTGCAAACTCCGTCTGTCCTTCATGTAATAAAGCTCTGTGTGACTTGTTGGAAGCTGTAGAATCTAATCTCACTATCTTTTACATGATGGTATTTAACTGGTCTTCCCCAGTGAGGTGAGGACGCTAGTTGGTGATGGATAAAGGATCTAATATAATCAGGCTGCGATCATGGTTCCCTCAGGGACCTGCTTTATTCACTTGTTTTTGTCTGTTTGGACTCCCTGATATATGTGCATGGCTGTGCCCTGGGGGTGGGAGGGGGAGGTTTTCCTCTCGTACAGAACCCAGAGGTAGATTGGTGAAGGGGACGGGATAGCTTTTTCATAGGATTGGTCAAGGATGTTAAAACTCTAATGTCCTCGAGGTAAACGGGAGCTCTTTCTGATGAGGGGGCTGATTCCACCATTGAAGTCTGGATTTTCATTTGAAGCTCCTCTATTTAACGGACTGACCGCGGCAGCAGCAGCAGCAGCGGCCTGAAGCATGTGGAATGACCTCTCTGGGTTCTTTAGAAAATGATCAGTCACCAAGGAAAAGAGGTGTGGTCCTGTGTTTTTGTGCGTCTGAACCGATGCTTCTCGTCTGTGTGTTCATGCTCCACTTTAATTCATGTGCCTTTGAGTTCTCTTTCAAAGATGGGAGCCATTATGTTTGGCGCTGAATGTGACACATCAAATATGGGAGGAGAGCAAAGTAAGCCGAGCAGACTGGAGAAAGTTCTCCACTTTGATGACATTGAAATGTCACTCCACTTGGGTAGGAAGAACTCTTCTCGAGGATATTGCGCCATTATTAAATGGGATTGCCTCTTGTGCATGACTCCAGCTACAAAAGGCTCGGCACAGATGAGAAATGTTCAAATCGGACTGAGAAGAAACCACGTCGCCTGTGACTTTTGAGCCTAATGTCTCCAGCTGATCTGATGGGATTACACCTTAGGAATGGGAAAATTCCCCACCCCCTGACTCATATCTTTCATCACATCAGAAACCCTTTCTCAGGGCAAAGGGAGAGAGATAGAGGAAGATCTGGATGGGAGAAGTAAAAGCAGAGAGGTAGAAGAATGATAGAGTGAGAATGACGTCTGTGGAGGAAGAGACAGAGTGGAGATGGAAAATGACAATATAATGTGATTTGATTTGTGGGCTCGAATGGATTCTCAGTGCCCATTTTCTGGGAGAAGAGAAGGGGAGCAGGGAGAGGGATGGCGAAGAAGACAGTGGTAGGTGGAGGAGGTGGGCGGAGTGTGAACAGTAGGGCCATGGAGTTCATTTAGCACCGGGACCGTGAGATGGCTTGACAGCTGCTGGTGGAGGCATTAGGCTGCTCACTTTAGTCCAATTTTGCTCTTTTTCTCCCTGTAGCCTCCTCTATGTCTCTCTCTCTCTCTCTCTCTCTCTCTCCTTCTCTAATAGCTGTCTTTGTCGAACCTGCAGAGTCCATCACCGCCACGTTATAGATTTTAGCGGCCGAGCAGAATCATAATAACGACAAAATCAACAAATTCATTAAGTGTCTAATGTAATAGCTGCAGGCGACGGGCCGCTTTAGAGGTCATAAATTAGGGAAGTCTGCTTCCTAAAAGTCTGCAAGCTCAAAAAGTTCAGACACTAAAGTGAGACACGACGCTTGTCATTTGAGAAACATGACAACTCATCTCGAGGAATGATTGACAGAAACAAATTACAAGTAAATTTGGATGAATTTGATACCCGTCCACCACTCTGGAATGAGGACACCTGCTTATGCAAAGTGAGTGACAGGGGGGGAAAAACAGGACACTTGGTTACTTGGCTCACAAAGCTCTGTTATAAAATGAATTGTCTGTGGTATTTAATTAATCAGCATCATGTAATTAGTTTGATTTATTTATCTTACAAAACAAAACATCGGTTTATATTGATTTTTTTGTTTTTTTTACATGCATACAGAATTATAACCCTCAAACCGCAGAATGTGGAATAAAACTCTGCTCTGACTCAAAGCGAATCCATTTTCAGTCCATGTCTCAGTAAAATGACAGTAGTTTTTACTAGCGGCTAAGAAGCAGCCATAATTACTTATTTCAAGGACCTGAACCCTTTCAGAGAAGAGCAAAACAACATTACCTTTCAACAAATCCGTCTGTCTCATTCAGTTTCCATCTCTGTCTCTCTTTTTCTCAGTTTCTGGTTCAAAGAGCATCAGCGATGCAAAAAAGCTGCAAAATATTTTCAGGAGTACTCAATACAGGATTGGTATAAAAATAGCAGAGCACAATGCAAATAAATAGTTTTTCAGTCCATAAATAGCAGCCCTTCTTAGTACAATTGCGAGAACATGTTGCTTTTCAAAACACGGGACGACGACGCTCTTTAAAACCTATACAAAACATACACAGGGAGATACGTCAGAATAAAAGCCTTTTGAATGAGTGAAAATATATTTTCAAGTAGACTGTTATCTTCAGTCGGTGCTACGAGTGTCTTCATTCTTTCAGCTCATGCTCCCTTTTAAATGGAGAACACACTCACAGAGCAGTTTGGTATCATTCATTCCAAATCAACATGGAAAAAAAGAAAGAACGTGGGGAAGAAAATAATTCCCAGCATTGTCGAGATAAACATTACAAGACCTTCTCCAAGCAGCTTGATGTTCTCACGACCACCTCTGCTAACATTATTAAGGAATTTAGGGTCAAACTGTTATGACATGGCCACAAGAGGAAAACTGACGGCAGAATGAGCAGAAGGACAGTCAAGATAAAACGGTGTCTGGTTGCCCTGTCTGTCACTTTATGGGCTCTGAGGAAGAAAACCTGAGCAGACCCCTTTTTGAAAGAGGAAAAAAGTCATGACTGATGTTTGATAATTGCATCTTGTCAAGTCAATTCTTCTGGGATAGGATGTTTTTTTTGGACATATGAAACAAAATTAGAGCTTTTTAGCGAGTAACATCAGCTTTATGTTCACAGAAGAAGAAGAAGAAAAACAAAACATGAACCTTTTAAAGAAAAGAAAACCACAACCCCCCGCTGTGAAACATGGAGGAGGGTCAGCTGTGTTGTGCCTTTAATCTGTGCAGGGTACAATGAAATCAGAAGATTATTATTTCAGTCACAGGTCGTGGCTTTACGAACAGAACACCGACTTGAAACATACGTCTAAAAGCACCCGGGAATGGATACAAAAGAAAACGCTGGACCGTTCTGAAGTGGCCTCTTTCTATTTAAAGACCTCAAACTTGCAGTTAGAAGGAAGCATCTATTAAACTTGGAGAGGTGGAAAAAGAGTGGAGCAAACTACCTGCTGAGAAGTGCGGAAGCCTCATTAAGAGCTTAAAGAAAAGGTGCTTGGTTACACTGGCTGCTTAAAAGGGTGTGTTAGAAAATGTTAAGGCTCAGAATATTTTTGCATTTTTTGAAACTATATGTAAAAACAAATAAATGTGCAATAAATGTGTTATTTTGGAACACAGAATGGTGGCTGGGTTAGGGTTATTCTTAAACACAAGGCTACTGATGATTTCACCCACGACTGCGATGATTTTTTACAAAGACTAGAGGAGTCAACTGTGTGGTTTTTCAATGTTGCATTGAGGGAATGGAGAATAACTGCGATAAATATTTCTTGTGGTATTTACATCTTTGCATGTCTTTATTTCAGGCAGAATGCTCAGACTGCAAATTTCCACAGCACATTATGCAACATAAGTACTTGTTTCTATAGATTTACAGATAAGAGTGAATGAATATGAGAGCGTAATTGCGTGTGTGTGTGTGTGTGTGTGTGTGTGTGTGTGTGTGTGTGTGTGTGTGTCTTCGTTATCACGTTAGACCTTGAGCATGTACTAAATCTATACATTTGTATTCCTGGGTTGCTTCCAGGACAGCTGATGTAAAAACAGCAGACTTAAGCATTGAATTTGATTCTAATTAACACGAGAGTTTCTCCTTATGATGTTTTAATCAGTTGTTTACTCTTGTGGTTTTATAATAAAACTCTACATAACTGTAGGAAGCCAGATTGTAACGTTAACTTGCATAGGTCGTGGAAAAACAACACCTCGAATGTGCACGTGTTTACCTTTTTCATTGCATTCTGGGTTGCGTGCACCAGTGTGTTGTGAGAGCATAAAAGTATCTGTCTGCACCGAGAGACAGTGTTGTTCTACTTTGGTGTAAAAAGGGGTCGTGTCTAGCAGAAGGAAAGACTATTATGGCTCCTTTATGGATTATGAGGCAGGAGTGTGACCCTTATCTCAAGGTGAACGTCGGTTGCTGCCCCTGTCGCAGTCCATCACAACACCGTTCCCTATTACATTACAGGTGATGGCCCTGGCAGAATCCCATCGCAAACAATATCCATTTTAACAAGTCATTTCATTTGGTAATGATCCTTGCAAATCTTATTTCCCTTAAACCAAGTGAAAAATTCCAACCGTAAAGTGAGGTGATTTTATTTTCTTCCGATGCAGTTTGTCGCAGAGTAAAGTGACAATGTTTTAAAAAAAAAAAAACAGAATAAGGCCTCTCAATTCATGAAAATTCTTGGTACAATGTGCTTCAGACCAGAAACAATTGGGGTTCTGACCTCGCAGATGGATTGTTGACTTTTTTAAAGGAAAAAAAACATGGTGAGGCTAATTACTAGACTGACCTGTTGACACTCACTGCAAAGTCTTCGATGCAGAACTAATCTCCAACCAAAGTCTTTCACACTAAATGTGGGGATTATCGGGCTTTTGCAAGGAAATGTGATGTCCCACAGAAAAACACACACGCGCACACTCATCACGTTTAATTAGTAGAACTCGGGAGACCTTCGTGATCTGGGAAATACCCTCACCTAATTAGAGATAATAACCTGGTACACTGTATTTCTGCGTGCATCCTTGTCCATTTTCATTTTCAACATGGTGCTGATATACAGGCTTTGTGTACATCGGCTCACAAGACTTCACAAAAATCACCTCAGGAATTGATATTTTTAAGCAACAATCTGTAACAATTGTACTTTAAACGAACTGCTCTGTATCATTTTGATGAAACGCTGACTTGTAATATGTAGAAGAGCTTATTTTTTTATTCCCACCCCATGCCTGTTCTTGCACGATTTCATTTGTGTTGCTCAGATATGATGTTCTGCTTTACAGCTTTACGTCACTACCAAATGTGAGTCTCCAAATTCATATTTGTCTTCAACTAGCTGGATATTCCCTCAACTGTAGTTGCCAAGCACCACGAAATGGAAAAGATTTGGTGTGTCATGGAAATCCAAAGATGATGCTGATGAAGGAACCTCAGAGGAGAAAAAGACCGAGCGACTGAGCAAGATGCCGGAAAAGAGTAAATCCCAAACTGGCTTTTAGTCATTAGCAAGTGTTTCACAAATAATAGGCTGCAGGACAGAGGATGAGCTGGCTTTCCTGCTGATGGAAAATCAGCTATTTTGCTCTGTGTTGTGTGGCCTTGCTAGTTTTCTGACTTCCAACTGCAAACAATTTAAACACTCTTCAGTACGTATGTATTGTTCTGGTGTACAATACACAACGTACAAAGTCCTCAGCTGAAGCAGAGAGTCATGCACAGATCCAGCTGCTATATATACGGTATACAATTCATTGTGATCGCCACATCTTACCTAACGTGTTTGTGTATCACTGTAATTGAAAAGGTTTCCATGTTGTGAAAAGCGGAGTCAACAGAAGGAAGATCTCATTTGGTGCCATTCATCTGGTTGTAAAGAAGGATGTCATGGACAACTTTGTCACCTAACCACCTCCAGCTGAGCTTCCTCTGATGCAAGGGCAGACCAACTCTTTCAGCATTTGACTATTCTACGGCGGTCGACAGGGGCAAATGATGTGCATGCACACAAACGAGCTGCATACACATGAATGCAAAACGAAAACGCTGCAAACACGGAAACGCGCTGCAAGAAGAAAACGCTGCATATCCACTCACACAATGGAAGTGCCCCACAATGGAAGTGCCCCAGGCCTCTAGGGGCAGCAGGGAGCTTCTCACCTGTGAGGCATACAACGGGTAGTGAGACAAGTAACGCTAGTTGAGGGAAAAGCCAACCCAGTCTCACGGCAATTTGTCAAATAGTCATGAAACTTAGTGCTATTGTTACTGTTGTCCTTTGTGTCCTGGGACACGATTTGCCCAACTTTTTCATATTCCCCAGCACGAATTTCAAAACAATACATTTCAATTGGAATTATCTTTTGTGTCTGGGACATGTTTTTGTCATTAGACAGCGCATTAGCTGTGATGTTTTTATCGTTCTTTTCTTCCGACAGTCAGGCATGAACCAGTTTTACTGCTATGGCTCGTCCACACTAATAACTATCGAGATCACTATACAGATGTGTGCGTCCACACTGAAGGACACATGCAGGAAAACAGCGACCGGAAGATGTACTGTGATCGTAGCGAGTGTAAAGTGTAAAAGAGTACATCGTATAGTGGCATTTTGTGTGTTTTTATTACACAGGCAGTGTTCGGGGTAAATTTGTGCTCGTTGCTAAGGCAACCCTGTTAGCGTTGGCGCGCCAGTTTGCCATAGACCCGGAAGAGATCCGTGTCCTGGGACATGTTATAATTCACTGTACACACAAAAAGACGCTGTAGGACGCATTTCTTCCGGGTCTCTGGCGAGGCTGCATCCAGATGCTAACAGGGTTGCTGTTTCCCCAAACGCTACCGGTGTAATAAAAACACAAAAAATGCCATGGGGCACTTCCGTTGTGTGAGTGGATATGCAGCGTTTTCTTTTTGCAGCGTGTTCCTGTGTTTGCAGCGTTTTTGCTTTGCAGCGCATTTCTGTTTATGCAACGCATTCGTCTATGCAGCTCGTTTGTGTATATGCACGTCATTTGCCCTCGTTGGCCACCGTACTGTTCTCTCTTCTTAGTATTCAGAGGTTTCATTTCTTGCTTTTAATTTCTGCTGTTGTTGTACAATTACAATACAGTTGCTGCTGTTAACATTTATAGCAGATATATGGCTGGCGATTTATTAAATAACGCAATAAATTGATAAATTAAGTAACGTTGTGCACAGCATAAATACTCCATGTATGGTTTACAGGGCAGCAGTGTGTGCACTACATCAACATGTAGCCGTATCATTGTTGACAAGTCTGCCAGCCTGTCGATCTTCCCTGGATTGGTACCAGCCTTCCACCTGCATCTCTGTGTGCTCCCACAGAAGATGATCTTTATTTTTGGATGCTGCTGATGGAGGTGCTGCAGGTCCTCCATCACTGCTGTGATGGGATTTGCAGCATCCCTCAGATCATTCCCTCTGCAGTGGATGAGGATGGCTCATCCTCACAGGGGGTGGATGAAGAAGAGCAGAAGATTCTTCCACCTCAGACAACCACAGCCAAATGCTTGTGGTCTCTGTAGCTCTCAGCTCACATCGGACATAGCTGTTCCCAGTGATCCAAACCAAGGCTGGAGAGAAAAGACACTGCAGCAGTGAAGAAAAAAGGTCGACAAGGATCTCTTAATTTCAACTGCAGTTCCTGTTGTCAATAAATTACAGTAAAATTAAATATAAGACCACATGTATGAATGTAGTACAATGGAAAGTGTGATGTTTTTTGTCATATTTTCTATTGAAATGTTTGTTTTACTGGATGAGACTAAAGAACACTTTATTGCCTCAGTCTAATATATCATAATGTAAGCTACTGGGAAAAAGGAGAAGAAGCAGCACTCTGATCACACGAGCCCCACACAGCTATCTGACAATACAATCTTCTCTCAACTCAGCTGTAAAGAAACAATCTGTTGTACCGTTTTACACTAAACAGCAGCAGAAAAGTAGCTCCGTAATTCAGTGTGACGCTCATGACATGGTGGGCAGCCGTCAGTCACGTCACGTTTTCTGAAAGAGAACAAATCATTCCAACAGATGCTTTTCTAAGTGGAATGAACAGGAGCAGCTAAAAACAGCCCACAGTCAACTAAAAACAGTAACATGAACTCACACTCTCATAACTGAACTGAGCTTTATTCGTTGAACTGGGAGAACACATTCTTCCGCAGTCGTGTTCTGTGGTGGAACGTTAGCTTAGTTTAATTTCAATCTGCTGGTCATAAACAAACAGCACGTCCACATAGCAACAGTTAAAAGACTAATATTGTTATTATTTCCTAATGACTGATCAACTGTGACCTACAGGGAACTTAGTTTCAGCCAATAATTAACTAATTAAGGACACTAACGAACTCAACTTTGCATCTCACCTCACGCTAAGTTATGAAACGTAACCTGAGATTTACAGAATAAATTTAAAACTGGATGTTAAAAAATATTTGGAGTCTAATGTTAACTTATAATTTCAGCCTCTCCTTTTGTATGCATAATGTCCAGATGTGGACAAGAATGCAATAAGTTACAAAAATAACTTCAACAATTACCTGTAGACCTTTCCTCGACTCATGGAGGCTAACTTTTTACAGCATCCATAAACAGTAGCTGGGTAAGGTGCATGTTCAGAGTGTCCTCTGACTCTTAGTAAGCATCGCTGCTTGCTGATCTTTTCAAAATATGGTCTCCTTTGGCTCCAAAAAACAAACAAAAAAAAATCTGAGATGATAACCAGGAAGTAGCAAACTCCTGGCTTCACTTTCTCAGCCCACAAACCATCTACGGCAATCTTTGTAAGCAGATGAGACACGAAGCAGATTTTAATGCACTAGAAGTTATCACTTGTGGCCACACAGCAGCAAAAGTCACACAGGGTGCATTCCAGTATCCATAGTTACATCACACACGTCAGGGTTTCTGGTGCGAGTACAACCTTGAGCCGCTCAGACAGATGACACCACTACAGGCGGTGATGGTCACACTTTAAGATGCACTATTATGACAAAGTGGTATGTTCCAATTATATGCATGCTTCATGAATAACTACGCACTTTGTCGAGGCAGCTGTGTGCGCTTAAAGTGAAAAGAAAAAGTATGCAATTTTGAGCACAGCTGTAGTGATGCTTTAATCAGCACAAGGCTTACATTAAACTTTTTTTTTTTTTTTTACTTGATTTTGCTTTTTCCCTACGACCATCGACTGGCTTCAGATGAACATTCAGTTGCTACTAGCAACCACTACTGTTCCATATCAGGTGCAATTTAAAGCTGTGAGTTTGAGTCGTGGTTAAATTGGCAACACCTGTGGTTTCCGTGGCAGCAGCAACTGCAGTGCACAGTCGTCGTTAGCGCTAAACTCTGTGACAAAAACACTAAATTTTTTTGGTCATTGTTACACAAAAAAAATCAGTCACTATTTTCCCAGCTAAATGCTTTTAATGTGAAGCAGTAATTTATACAATGCAGCTCTGACGCAGGCTGAAGCCAGTGAACAGGCTGGTATTAGTGAGATCAGATCCTTTGTGTACAAATACGAACGACGATGTTCAAAGGTAATAATGACTCAAAGTTCAATTATAGATTAAAAAAAAAATCTAAATCAAAAATGGGCTTTGACTCGATGAAAATCTCTATAATTACTATAACTTTCACTGACACTGTTACACTGTTGACCAAAGAGAAAAAATCTACTTTGCAGCTTTCGTGGTAAAATAAAAGGTGGGCAGACCTTACCTTTACTCTGTTGCTCTACTGTGGACCCACAAAGCCTGTGATAGTGAAATATCCCTTAAAATAGAAAAAGAAATCCATAAATCAAGATAGAGTTGGTCCCCGTGTTTAGCATCTGTCAATCATTTTATAGCAGTTTGTAATTAGACTCTTGCTGGATTTCGGTTACACCTTAAAAATCAGTAAGTTAGACCATAAGTTTTCCTTCTTTACATGACTAATCTCACAGTATGTACTTCTTGTTTCTTTGTTATTAAACTAATTAATTTTTGCAGAGCCTTTGGCCTAACTCTCACCGGCTTTGTTGTCCAATATTGTTTTCTGCTTCACAGTTGCTTCCAGAAAGAACTTCAAAGGCTAAGTCCTGTCTTCAGCCTTATTTAGTGTATTTAGCGTGCTGCATCGCTGTGCACCTGTATGCACGATGCAAGCAGACTCTGACAGCTTTCAAAACTATAAAAGTATTACTTTTTTGTACTTTATGACCTCTTCTGCATTCTAAATAAATTAGAACTGCATACATATATCCTAAAACTGCTGTAGGAATTATGACTGAGCCTAAGACATTATTTCTAATCCCTACAGTAGCCTGTAACACCTGATAAAATGCAGTCTTGTTCATCAGTATGCTATTGCTGACAACATGAATCCAATTCCTAAAACAAAGACTGCCAAGGATAAAGGGTGATTAAAAATCCTGTGAGTTTATTTGCCAGCCAGAAAATTGGATGTATTAAGGAGGGGTGAGAATTCAAACAAATATATAGAGCTGTTGTAGTCCGGAGCTGAAAATGCATCAATGGTTGAAACAGCTGGACAAATAAATAGTGCTTATTTCATTGTGCAGCTCTCTCAGACAGTTGATCTACAACTGTAAATAGACCTCTCTGCTCCCACATTCTTAATCAGTTCATTCTCCATAAGCCAATGTGGGCAGAGGATTCTCCACAAGGACAAATACATCGAGCTGTACTTCGGGGATCTTGTTTATTTTGCACATTTTTCATGTATCCATTGAGATGTGCTTCCTATAATTCTAAAATGATTAAACGCTGCTGTAGGGTGGATTGAGGTGGGAGGTTCTGTGTGGTTTGGAGTTATAATGTTGAGTACATATCCCACATCCATATGTGGCAAATAAAATGAAATTGAGTCATAACAGACCGTCTAATAAATGCGTTACCAATTTGGGCATTGAAGCAAATAAATGCACCAATTACAATTAAAAGTGGTCCTAAACTGCAGAAAAACTTAACTAATGGCTGATCTAATGGTTCATAAAGCTCACTGCTCTGTATCATGGTTTTTGCAGCAGGGCAATTACTGAAATTGTGGAATTATAGTGATCATTTAGATGTAAGTAACAATAGCCCAGCTTTTGATGAAAAACTTTTTTCTGGATATTGACCTCTTAGGTCTTCTTTAAGACACTAAACTCTGAATTCATGTTACTTATTAAGCTACTTATGCTACTATTTATAGTCTTTTCCCCTATGAAGTCATGTCAGTCTTTCTCTGTCATGCTTGGTAGACAAGGCCTGAGCTGAAGCAGCAGGACAGTGAATGCAGGCATGTTGTTTATTGAAGGTATGAATACAGAGACTTGGGCCGACTTCAGGCATGAACACATCGTAACAGACAAGATCAGTTTGGTGCTGGGTTAGCTGAGGACATGCTCAAGGTACTGTCACCTTTGATGCTTACACATGCCAGGTCTGGATGTATACAGATGTGTAACTTATGAGGTGACGTCGTGCACATTGTGACTGTCACTGTCTGCATTTGGTGAGAGATCGAAAAACCTATACAGAACACATAACCAACATATGACCATTAGTTGAGTTTTCTTCCTGCAGTCTTTTATGGTATGAATTAATTTATTTATTTATTTTATTTGTTGCCATGGTGATGGCGGCGCATATAGAGGCAGTGGCCACTTCAGGAGACAACAAAAGTGAACCTTTTGAGTGTCTTGTCTATCCCAGACGATCATTCCACAAAACTTGCATCCGGGAGACTTTGTTGGGCGTCAGGACAGTGAATGGCGCTGGAACTGTGGTGCTCAGTTGTGATTTGGACATACTACACCAACACAGAGTCTGATCGCAGACTACGCCGACAGTTACCTGAAAGAGAAGGAAGCGCAAACAGTACGAACGTAAACAAAGGAGGAGGAAGCAGGCTGGGATCCATGCTAAAGGCTAAAGGCTAACCCCTCCAGACCAGCAGGATCCATGCTAAAGGCTAAAGGCTAACCCCTCCAGACCAGCAGGACCGTCCTCCTGCTCTCCAATGTCCGCTCCCTCCACAACAAACTGGACGAGCTACGTTTGCTGAGAGAGTGGAGGGACTGCTGTGTGTTTGCTTTAACAGAACCATGGCTCCATGACAACATCCCAGATGGACATAGAGGTGGAGGAGACGACATTGTTCCGAGTGGACAGGCAGCTTGCTCTGGGCAGCATCTACAGCTTCACCATCGTCACATCATCGTGTGTGTCTTTGTGTGCCTGAAGACCTACCAGGACCTGAAGAGGTTCAACAAATGGCGGCGCGCATGGACCCGGCGCCCCCTTCAGGAGACAGCAAGAGTGGACATTTAGTGTCTTATCCCAGACATTCATTCTGCAAAACTTGCTGATTGAATAATCCTGAAGAAACACTCTTTCATCTTGCCTGTACCACTATGTATGTACAGCAAAATGACAATAAACCTTGATTATTATTATTTTTTAACCTTGTGATTCATATGGAAACATAGAAAATCTATGTTTTTATGTATAATATCAGTTCTTACGACTTGGCTCATCTGGTTAACAATGAGATTGTTTAGGATTTTTTCTTAAAACTACCAACAGTAGTACACAAATGACATTGGGGAACGAACTCACAACATTTGTTTGACACCAAAGGTAGCGCAGGAATATGTGGAAACATGAATTACACCCCATGAACACTCGCAACAATGACACCCTGTCTACACAGAAAGCATAGTGTGAGCAGCAAGTCTAGCAGAGCAGCAGCAGCTGTGAGTGCTCCATCTGTGTACCCTCCAATTTGGTGTTTGTTCAGTTGTGTGCCACTAGGCTACAAGGGCACCAACAAAATGGATGCTGAATTTGAAGAGAGGCTTTGTGAAGAGGTCCATCACTACCCCCAAGTGTGCAATTTTTCTTTTAAACAATATAAAGACAAGCAACTGTGCAGTAATTCTTGTTCTTGAATAAATGTCACCAGTTTGATTTGATTTGTTGTGTACATGTAGGAAACACATAGAAAGATGCAACTGAACATACCCCATATGGAAGGTGTTCTGTTAGCAGGCGAGGAAGAAGAACACATCAGAGGTTTTTGCATCCACAGTAACACTAACACTGAGACCTATTGCTGTGTCAGATGAAAAAACATGGCTGAAATGCTTTCTGTGTGGGCATCCACTGTTAAGAATGCAACACAAGACTACATCAGCTTCTCACAGCTGTTTAATTCTAGCACAGAAATTAGTGTTTGTCACCGTTCTGCTACTAAATAGCTTGTTTGTGATACTGACAGACCATTAGAGACATCGGGGGCAGGAGTCATAACTTTTGGTGCACGTTTGTACAAATTAATATAAAGTTGCTACAGAACAGTTCTTCAAATCTGCAGCTTCAACAAAACTGTTATTCACCAGGAATGGGCGTTTCTGACCTTGTAGCGTCTTATTTTTAATACCGGTACTCTGGAGGCCTATAGATTTGTTCCATTCATCAGCCCTCTGTGAGCGTTGATGACTGTGAAACCCAAAGAAGTTATGTCATAGTGCTGTTGGTCAAACTGTCCGACCATTTTGCTTGTCAGGACATTACCAGGACAGCTAAGTGGTTCTGATAGCGGACATGTCACAAACAAACAGTATGCAATCACCTTCAGCTGATCCCATCACCGAAGAAAACCTGACACGCAACTCCATGTCACGCAGTTGTTCTACAAGATTGAAGCATGCAGACCAGACAAGCGGCTGAAAAACCAACCTCAGCACTTCAGAGACCTGACGAGGTCGTGGGCTTTTAATCGACAGTGCTCAGTTAAAATGTCCCACATGGATTATGTACCTCTGTGTCACCATGATGGAATGGGAGTACTCTTTAACCCCACAAGCAATGGCTTTCCACATCAATCCTGCCAAACCACAGCGTCTGCAGTTTTTCATTGCGAAGCAGCCAGACATAATGCTTGATCGGGTTGTGATAGGATTGCTGATGAATCTGTATTGTAAAATCTTTTAATGCTGATTCTGGACGTGGAGCCTGATTACAAGGACCAACTGGTGTTCACCCAGTCAATAGGACAATCTTATTGGAAGATGGTGGTATTAAACCTCGCCGCTGAGGTAGGTCATAGAGAGTCCATCTTTTGTTCATTTGACCTCTTTGTAAACAATACTTTTTTTAAGAATAACACTGTGACAAAATGAAAGGCTAGAGGATATTATTAGACCATAGACAGTGGAACAAATGAGCAGTCAGCATTCTCAATTTATCTTTCAATCAAAAGCTCTGCTCAGCTCCATCTAAATCCTCAGCCAAGGAAGCATTTCATTGAACATCCTCAGGATTGCAAAGGCATGTAATATGTCTCTCAGCCTGCAAAAGCCTTTTCAGGACGGATGGATTTATAAACAGCAGTCACTGTCTTGCAAAAAAATCTGATAATAATTCTTGTTTTCTGCGGAAATAAATAAATAAAAATGTGTTTGAGTTCAGGTGCAGGGCACCTTTGTTTCAACTGCCTGGCATCTTTGAATTTTAGCGGCCGGCATGATCTGCTCTGAGGCTTGGCCCCGTTCAAACAGCTCCAGAGGTCTGGACAGCGGGCTGTCTGTCACTGTTGAAAAGAGGGTGGCATGACCTTTTCCATCCATCACTGGTCTTTGGTGCTGCTTACTGTCCAGCAAGCTAGACAAAAAAGAAATAGCCACATTTGGGAAATGTAAAGAAAACTTGGTGTCATTGTCACTAAAATGTATTTTATACATATATAAATTCTGCATAAATGACGACACGACTGTTTAAAACATGTTTCCACTGAATCACTATCCAATGTTTAAGTGGGAGATGTTTTGAGTCGGGGTCCTGCCCTATGCTTAGGAAAAGCTTGGCTTTTATTTCTGCTCTGTTTACTCTCATGTGAAACCTAAAAATGAATTCAACAAATTCATACATGCCGTCTTTAAACTGTCAAAAGGCAATCAGGGAAATGTTGAGAATCCCTCACCAAAAAAGTCAAGACAGATTATGGAAAAGCGGGCACATCAAAAAGGAAAATCCCTAATGTGATCATGACACAGATGAATCAAACCCTACATATAGCTGCTGAATAATACACAAGTGGGTGCACAGTGACAATACCCAGACAACAGATCCTTCTAAATGTCTCAAACCAACAAAAACACAGAGAATGTAAACATATATCACCATGTTACAGCCCCCGGCCATTGCGCTCTTTCTCCCTTCAGTGGGATTAATCTTGTAGGGTTTTATATGCAAATTAGTCCCTGCCACAAATTGGTGCCTGCAGCGTTCTGCCTGCTCCTCCTCCAAGTCGTCAGCTGATTGGACCGGCACTCAACCTGACCTCCAATCAAACCCCTTCAACCTCTACACCTGGTTTAAAAGCGCTGCCAGGCTGTCAGTCAGTGAGCAGCTGGTGTGTGTAGTGTGCAGCTAGTGTCTCCCTATTTGTGGGGAAAACGGTTTGAATTTGAGGCACCAGTTTTGTAGGAGAAGATTGGGGCAAGTTTAGATACTTTAATGGTTAAGATGGTTTAATGGTTAAGAACCATTTGAACATGTTAAACACTAGATAGGGGTGACTTTTGTTCTTTTTGTATAGTGTAGGCAAGAAAAGGCAGGATTTGATTCTGAGGTATATGCAGAAAAGGTAAGCATGTTTACAACTCCTGCTAGAACTCCTCCTATTAATTTCTATGGTTTGAGGAGCTCTGTGGTTCGCGCCGTCGCCTCGTAGCTAGAAGATCCCGGTTAGGACACCTTGGATCTTTCTGTGTGGAGTTTCTCCCCATGCAGCGTGGGTTCTCTCCAGGCTCTCCGGCTTCCTCCCACACAGTCCAAAAACAGTTTAACTGGTGATTCTAAATTGTATGTATGTGTGAATGTGAGTGTGCTGGGTTGTCTGTCTCTAAGTGTAGCTTTGCGATAGACTGGCGATGTTTCCCTGACCTTTGCCTTAAGCCGGCTGGGATAGGCTCCAGCCCCCTGTGACCCCAGTGAGGATTAAGCGGTGTGTAGATAATGGATGGATGGATGCTTTGAGTAACATCCTCTGCCTTCAAAGTTCCTACTTTGTATAATCTGGGTTACTACATTTGTATTAATTACCTACTTTTAAAATAAAAACTAACATAAACTTTGGTTAAACAGCGTCCACCTGATATTTTGTCTGTCAATTCTCCTCCCTCTGTCAAGCTGGGTTGTCAACACACCTCAAATACACATTCAGCATTGGGGCATGCATGAAAGCAGCATGTTACGTAGCAGGTGCCAATGGCAACAACAAGGGTCTTACAGGAGAGCAATGTACCATGAGATGTACATATAAAGGGTGATGAAATTCATGAAAGGATTCCTCAGATAAGCTATAAAACAAATTATCCATCCGTTAATTCCACCACATTAATGTGAATGAACACCTGCATGAAAAGCAGTGTGGAGTAGCCGCTTCAGTGTAAAATGAGACGAAAAAATTACTTTGTTTTTGTTGGCCAGCCATGGATATTTCAAATTATACAGTAGGTTGTTAACAGGTTCTGAGGGCTCACGAGTGGGGTACTTGGAATTTAAGTGGGTAACAACTAAGCTGCAAAAACATTTATTTTTTCCACCATGTTAGCCGTATGCCAATAGCTCAGAGTCTTAATTATATTCATTCACACAAGTACACATTATGCATGGTCACTTTTTATTTTAAGACATATCAAGAACATCTTGCGAAAGGTGCTCACCGTGTAATTACAGAACAGGAACATTCAGAGAAAGAATGGAACGGTTTTGGAATGGGAATGGCAAATGACAAGCTTTTTTTTTTAGAAAGAAACACTTTAACACTCCAATACTGTGTGTTAATTAAACAAGCAAAGTTTTTTTTTTTTATTTTCTTTTCAATTAAGCCAGTCCGTGGGCTTGCTCTGTCTTTTAGTGGCCGCAGGACAGAGAGAAGCGGTTAAGGAAGTGAAGCAGAGTCTTGAATGCAAATTGAAATCCCCAAACAGAGGCTGCCCTGTGCCTCTGCAGCCAACACTCTTAACCTGAATTGTCTTTCAATACAGTTTGGAAGACATCAGTCCTGCATGGAAAACTCCCAGGATGAAGCCGTAAGATAGCCTGGATTGCTCACACTGCCAGGAGCTAAGAATGATAGAGTGGTCTATGTATTCACACTGTCTCTCTCTCTCTAGTATTATATGTTTATAAGTCTGTCTCAAAGCCAGCCTTATAAAACCGGCCAAGGCCCTCTCTGTCATACAAACCATTTTTCACTGCACACCACAGCACCACTTTATAGCATTGCTCTGTCCTCAGGAAAAAAAAAAAAAAAAACGGTCAAAAAAATTCAAATGTGCTCTCTTTTCAGCTGTCAGGCAGAAAAAAGGAATAGCTGAGCACCCAGTTGTTTGAGATATGAGGTCACTGTCGCAATATACTGCAAGTCTTCAACTCTACTTTATCACATTTTTTAAAGAATAAGTTGAATCAACTCCTGCAAGACTGCTGTAAGATAGATGCATTGCAAGGGACCTTTACCTTTGCTATTATTACAGTATTAATGCAGTGTAGATGTCAAAAGGGGGACTTATCACTGCAGTATAAATGCAATATAGATGACGGAGCTGGGACCTCCACCGTGGTTACGCTTCAGTATTAATGCAATAAAGATGCAGGAGAGGGGACTTTCATCGTGATTGCTTGCAACTTTAAAAGTAATTAAGCACATGTGTAGACGTTGGTTGTGCTTTGAAACCGAGCTGTTAGGAACTGATTTGGCTCTTTGTGTGATAGTTACGCTGAGACTCCATAGAAATGAGATTTTCAACTCAACCAAGTGTAATGATTGCCAGAAAAACAAAAAAAAAATAAAACTAATTAAAGCCGCAAGCGGCGATGAACGGGTCCTCGCCCTACGCTTGTCGGCCTTTGCCACGGCGGGGTGTGGGGCAAACCTGCTCCGGGCAGGACTGTGATCCGGCATGTCGAGTTTGGGGCAGATCGGAGCAAGTGTGGCCTAGTT
>NW_007577891.1:373820-406310 GCF_000690725.1 Stegastes partitus
ACCGAGCTGTTAGGAACTGATTTGGCTCTTTGTGTGATAGTTACGCTGAGACTCCATAGAAATGAGATTTTCAACTCAACCAAGTGTAATGATTGACAAAAAAAATAAAATAAAACAAAAAAGAAGAGCCACATTGAAAATATTCCTTTAAAAAAGTAAAGAAATCTTTGACCCAGGTCTAATGCCTAGCTAAGCACCATAAAGCATTGTCATTGTCGAAATGAAAGGAAGGAAAATGATTTATCTTTTCTACATAATCCTGATCACCCACATCATTAGTTATAATAAAACGCTAATATTATGTATTCAAGAGAAACTCATTTGTCAAGCATTCATTTGAATACGACAAGAATCTCCGCATACATTCCTCCAGCCCTTTGCAGTGACGGAGATTATTGCTTCCAGCACTATGGCGGTAGGATATCTCACTGTGCAAAGAATAAAGAGAGCCATTCACGTGCTTCTGAAAGGGTGCTTTGATTCTGTACCGCTTAAAAGAAATGTAATCACAGTGATGTGGACACACACACACGGAGAAAAGTGTGCAGTGAATAGTTAAAAAGCTGTGGTTAAACTGTCATTTTTTAAAAAAATGATTTATGGCAAATCAAAGTAGCAACTGTGGTAGCTCAAGTTCAGCTGCTCTGAGCTTCTTTATATTTTCCCTTATCTGATAACTTCATATTTTTGAAAACCAAGGTTCACACAGTTCATTCGAAGATCTACTCCAGTTAGTTTTTTTTTTCATGCGTCTTATCTCTAACATCGAGGTGCACCAGTCAAGCTTTCTCAATTTCTGACTCAACAGCTAAGTTTACCAAACTTAAATTCTACATGACAAACAAGTTTTATTTGCACCACCATCTAGTAATTATATTCAAATTAATTGATTCCAGTGATTTTAAGTGCTAAGTGCAACAGTTTTCATTACATTTTCTGTTCTGTAATTAGCAACGTTCCCAAGCATGCGCTCTAGCAGCAGAAGAAGAAACCCGAAGGTGCAGCAGCTTCAGTCTGTGTCAGAGTTTACTGTATCACCCAGCCTCTGACTTCCCATTTTAAGCCACTCTTAGAAAATGAACAGCCATGATAGGATATATATTGCTGCTCCCGCTGTTGTCAGCTTGTCTGGACGTACAGACATGTTATCTATTACCTCCTATAAATTCCAATTATCTCCCTCGTCAGATAAGATCGCATGCACATACGCCCACATGTCAGCAAAGCAATACACACAGAGAACAGCAGGCAACAGAAAATTCAGTGATAGCAATAAAAATAATCCTGTCCTTGAATCTAATCTCTACTGCCTCGACTGTAGACAAACTCCACTCCAGTGTAATTAAAGCTGATTTAGCATGATTTACACGCTGTGGGCAAGATAAAATAAACATGATTAGGTTAGACAAATACTGAGGTCAATATTTCTGAAGGCTTGGAAATTAATAATACATTTCATATGATAAACACTTGCACCGTGGGCTCTAAACATGGAATGCTAAACAGGTTGCTGTGCCAACCAAGGATCTGGAGCCCCCTGCTGTTAATCAGCCTCTTTGTTATTTGATGGAAATATGTCTTAAAGCACTTGTAATCTGCAGAAAAAAGGATGTCCGCTTAATGCAATGTCAAAGATTCTGGCAGCGATAGTGTCACGTATTTCATCTCGGTTTGGCACAAACATTTTTTAAGGAAAGCACAGCACTGCACTTTGTTCTCTCAAAGGCAAACAGATGTATTTGTTATGCATAACAATGAAGCATAATTCCAGACATCACAGCCAGGTACTTATTTTGTACGACGCTGCACAGAAGGGAAACAGACGCATGATGTATGTCGGATGTATGATCCAAAGCTTAGAGTAACGATGCAAAAATAAATACTGCAATTTCTGCAATCTTAAAGATCTGAGACACGGTGTGTTTACAGAGATTTCCACCTGAGAAGGACTGGAACCTGAGAGAGAGAAATAATGTCCCACTCATTGTGAGCTGCTTATCGCAAGCACTCAGCAGTGTCATCCTCTAAAATTAGCTTGTGCTGTCTGAGCACTATCTGGTGTAGATAAAATAAGGAAGGGGGGGAGGGGGGGAGATCAGTTATGCAGCATTATTAATCTTGAAATGTGGAGGGAAAGAAAGAGAGAAAAAGAAAAGGAAGGGTAGAGAGAATTGAATCGAGCGAGGGGGGGTTGTGGAGTGAGAAAAGGACAAGAGAGCTTCCCTTTGAGCTCCTTTTACAAGCTGAAGTTCCTGGGGAAAAAAGAAAAAAGAAAAAAAAACATTTAGCTAAATGAGGTTGCCACTCTCACCTGGCACAGCTGCAAATTTAGGTGGGTGGAGAGTCTGCCACTAGCTGGAGGTAAAGAAAAGTCAAGGAGATAACTGTCCCCTCAAGGCTGGCGGGAAATCACTGCAGCCAGGGACACGCATATGAACAGTGGTGCATTCTCTGACACACACACACACACACACACACACACACACTGCCAGAAACACGACTGACTCTTTTTCATTTTCTGGCCCAACAAAGATTTTGGATGGCCCCGTTGCACCCAATCCCGCTTCGGGTTGATTCCACCTTGCAGCTGTATATCTGCTCTTGAGGTCAAAATTCAATTACATTGCAGTATAAATGCCTCAGTTCAATATAGTGTTTATTTTGTGATAAGCCACAGCAATGAAAAGTTAATGCGCGGTTGTATTATACCTCGACTAATAGCTTGGGGTCTGAGAATCAACTTAGCTGTTTTTGTCTCTTTCGAACAGAGCACCTCTTATATAAGGCATTTATATCATTTGATATTTTGGTCATTCAGTAAATAGCTACTTATCCAGAGCAGCTATACAGGAAGTGGCTTCAAATGAGGCTGACTCAACAGACACCTAAGAGCACATAACCACGCACAGTCAATTAGTGATGTGCATGCATTTGTCTTCCCACTGAAAAGCATTTGCTGTGTGGATGGGGTAAAATAAGCCATGTGGGTTTAGTACAGAGGATATGCAAAACAGTGAACATTTTTATGTATGGTTTTTTTTTTTTTTTTTTGTGCGTGTTTGCTATTTGGGAACACTTACAATATCGTGTTTACCATAAGAAGTGATGATGTGATGCTCGTGAGTCAAAGTGACATTTTACAGAGAGCCATGTATGGAAATGTTATCAGAGAAAACAAGGGAGTCCATCAGTATCACATCCACAATTTATGAATTCCAGCATGTGGGCAGGTCAGAAAGAAAGAACAAAAAAAAAAAAAAATGCCTGCATGGCACTTCATCCACTAGTGATGAAAATCCAACCATGATCCAGCAGGGTGGTTCAGGACAGAAAAGGTTTTTCAAGATAAAGCTGCCATAAAAAATGAATGACTATTTGCAACAAACACAGTGGCTCCTGAATCATTCATGGGTCATGTAATGGAAAAGTAAGAAGGAACAAATGACAGAGGGAACCCTTTACCCAGACAAACGTCCATGGAGCAAGAGGATTCTGGGAACAGATGTGACTGAATCCCAGCAAAGTCTCTAGTTAACGCACAATGCTGTGTTGCGTGCATCGTCAATGAACTGAAAAATCAGGAGAAGATTCACAGCCATGTATCCAATCAAAATGATCTTTATAAAGACACTGCACACACTGTATTAAGATCCCAGGCTTGATGCTTAAAATGAGAGTATTTCAGATTCTGTGTGATGTCCAAATCACAGGCAGTAATAACTGTCCACTAGAGATTAGAAAGAAAAACACTGGAAAGCATGATGATGAAAACATGGTGCTCGTGTTCTCGGTGTAATTAGATTGTGTATTTCCATGTGTATGGTTAATGCCAGTGTGGTTTGTACTGTCACTCCTCAGCGTAGATGGAGCCAACTGCAGATTAGCGTCTACACAAATAAACACTTTTCCGTGTGTTACTATGCTGGATCTAAGCTGCTGATGTTATCTATCACCTGTTTAGTAGACCCTCCCCCCCTTGAAATCAGAAGATGATGGCTCTTTTTAAACTGCTTTAACATTTCTGTTGTCTTTTGTCAAGACTATTTGCTAAAAGCTATTCACATACATTTTAGTTAAGATGAAAAAGTGAAATAAAAGTAATTTGGTGATTATATACATAACGTGTCTCTGACTTTCTTCAAAACGAATCAGTGAAATGGTTCAGTGCATCAACCTCAGCCAAAAAGAAATTGCTTTCTTGTTCACAAAGTGAAAGGATATAATTTAGCTGACCAAACCCTAAATGCAAGAGATTAGATCACCATAAAGATCCCAGCCTCAAAGAGATGAACACCTCCCTGCCAATGCTGAGGACACAGAAAAGCCTGAGATCCGTCTAAATCTCTTCTCTCAATTATCATAGTAGAAATGCTACAGGAGGTTTCAAGGTCCTTGGATGATAAAGAAGTCAGAATAAGAATAGCTCAAGTCACCGATTGCAATGGATGTGAATTGAATTTTATTTGTGACATTGGTGCAGCAACATTCAGTAAACGACTACCAAAGTCATGTAAGTACTTTATGGCAGGTACAACTTCAAGTACAACACAACATCAGTACAAGAGACATAAACAGAGCAGCCTCGTCATGTCTGGGTCCAGTTTCTGTTGAATAACTTGTCTATTCTTGTAGTCAGACATATGTCACATTACATCACGCTGAGCTGTTTCTCGTATAGCAACAACAGTAGGGTTTCTGAGAATCTACAAATAGGGTTTCCCAACAGATTTGCTCAGTGCAAGTATAGCTGCTGTCACTTTCTGACACAATAGCACAAGACGTTGCCAAAAGAATTTTCACATTCTTAGCAAATTCAAAACGGTGCTGTGAGCGTGCTCGTTTTATGAGATAGAAGACAAACAACTTCTCTTATTTCTCACAGTATACAATGTGATAGAATGCGTGATCAAGGATCCAGCACTGGTTCAGAAAATCGCAGGCAGCAAACTGGTAATCTGTAACCAACTTCCCCAGCAATGGATGGAGCTTCAAGTGAACACAAACATTTAATTCAAATAGCGCAATGTGTTTGGCTACATGGTTGGGGAGAAGCCGTAGTTTAGACATAGCTCTCCCTTTGTTGGTGCACAGATATGTCCATATCTCTTGGCACATAATTCATCCAGTCGGCAGCAGCCATGGCCTGTAAAGAAAACCCTCCCTACTAGTATTTCCTGCTCCCTGGCTCTCGGTACGTTTTCTTTGTTAGCTGCTATGTGTTGCAGCTGCTGCTGATAACTTATAGGGAGGATGTCATGATTATCATTTCAGAACCACCAGGACGCTATGTACCAGCGTAGTTAGTTTTGTAAAACATCGCTATCAGAGTAGAAACACACTTTGTTCCAATATCTGAGTGTGTGTGAGCAGCTGTATTCCTTCGATCTGTCCTGACACAACCTTCATGTATTCAATCCTTCAGAGCCTGGGACTGATGCTTGAATCCTTCTTTCCCTTTCAGCACAATTGATGCACTACTGCCCATTAAATGGTGTCAGTGTCAATGCTAAGCTAGCAGTGCCTTTCCAACAGTGCACAAACGAGGATCATTGTTTCGTTAAGGCCATTTACAGAATGTGCTGTACAAGCCTCTTGGCTGACTGCAGAAATCTGGCTGAAAACTGGCGTGTTATATTGATAGCTTATTAACATGCTAAATGGCAGCATGTTTGTACCCAACAACTGTTGAAAAGCATGCTGATTGTGCTTGGCATGTTAAAGACCCTACACCTCCCACACAAGTGTTCTCACTTCTTGTGCCTGATGAGACCTCTTATTGTGTGGCCATGCACTGTGCTGGACAGACACCTGCTACATTTTCCTATTAGGACAGGCCAACTTTCATTATGTATGACATTTCTTGACATCATTTAATTGCAGGCAAATGTAGCTATAGCAACCAGAGTTCTAATTAGCCAGTGTCAATATCCATGTTTATTCAAATGCATGTTAAATTCAGCTCTAAGCAATTATTGCAGTCCAAGCTTGGACTGGTGACGATTGAGTCTAAGATGTCTTAAAAGATCTACAGAGGGTAAATCTGCAAAGGAAGTGTGGCATTTGGGGAAATTCGCTTATTTGCTTTCATGAAAAATCAATATCTCTCAAACGGCGGTGTTAATTATGGAGCTAGAGCCAGGGGCCAACTAGCGTAGCTTAGCATAGCACTGCATAAACAGTGGAAGCAGGGGGGAAACAGTCAAGCTGGGCTGTCAAAGTTTAAAAAAAAAACACAGCTACTATCACCTCATCTCACAGAGTAACATGTTTTATCTATTTTGTTTTTTGTTTTTTTTTAATCCATTCTCTTGGTGATACTGTAAAGATTCCAGGTAACCCCAGGAAGTCACTGTGCAGATGTGTTGGCACAAAAATCATCAGGACAGCTATTACCCCCTATCGAAATCTATAAAACTCTATCGTAAACATTTTTGTTTGTTTGTTTGTTTGTTTTGTTTTTTTAAGTTAAGTGAGCATTCACTCTCTCAAAGTGAATCTAACTTATACCAGGAACACGACTGGACAGACCTGACTTTCAGCATTAGCCTCCATGGCAATAGAAGAGGACTTTTTGCTGGAAGTAAGGGCTGCAAGGTAGAGCAGTGTTTAGCACCTCGCAGCAAGAAGGTCGTCGGCTTGCATCCCGGTGGGGACACTCAGGATCTTTCTGTGTGGAGTTTGCATGTTCTCCCCGTGCAGCGTGGGTTCTCTCCAGCTTCTCCTGCTTCTTCCCACACAGTCCAAAAACATGATGAGGTTAATTGGTGATTCTAAATTGTCCATAGGTGTGAATGTGAGTGTGCTTGGTTGTCTGTCTCTAAGTGTAGCCCTGTGATAGACTGGTGACCTGTCCAGGGTGTCTCCTGCCTTCACCCTGAGTCAGCTGGGATAGACTCAGTGAAACACACAGACTACATGCTCATGAAGAAAGGCGGATGGAGTTTTGGTGAGTAAAATATATATTTTTGTCGTTTTATTGGGTTGATATTGATGCTCCTGTTAGATGTGACGTATGTGGTGCAGCTGTGGCTGCAGTTAATGGAGACTTGTTGAACTATTTTAACTGGGTTTCTTGCTTTAGTAATGGCATTGATTCTCACTGCATGAGATACCTGTCTGCAATGCAACGTCCTGCTGTGCCGCCTTCCTGCATAATACTGATGGTTTCTATAGCTGTGGCGTCATAACGACAGTGTTAAGAGGTAGTTTGATTCAGGTAGGACACCACTGAAGGCCTAGGAGTAAAATGCGTGACTTACCACTGCATCTAACGCTTGGTAATAAAAAAGACGTATTTTTAAAATGTCAAAACATTTCTTCAAAGACATGGCCGTTCGGTACTGAGTGCTGTGCATGAAGTAAAATGCATGATAGCACTTACTACTTTGCCAAACACACATGCACTTTATCATCATTATACACACAGGCGGTTTCATGGGTGACAAGACGTTCCCCTGGTTTCGATTATGTAGGTAGAGAGCACCGTCTAACACATCGGCCCAAATCTCCCATACGTGTTAAAGTGGGATGAGATCTGACGACCGCAAAGGTCATAGCTCATGTTTCGCATCATTTTCATACTCATCAAATCATTCAGTGACCTCCTGTGTGCTACGGATGGGGGGGCATTGTTGGAAGAGACCACTCCCATGAGGATAGAAATGCTTTTATCATAGGATAAAGGCAATCACTCTGAGCAACTTTGTATTGATTTGCAGTGACCCTTCCCTCCGAGGGGACAAGTAAACTCGAACAATGCCAGCAAAGTGCATGCAACAGCAGTGCCGCCAGATCCCCCTCACTGTAGGAATCCAGCATTCAGGCCTGTATCATTCCCCACACATGTCCACATGCACTCACCCACTTGTCAAGAACATGGTATAGAATGACTCAAGTGACTGTATCGCTTTTTTCCACATCTCTGTAGGCCTGGGCCTGTGGATATTCCACCACTAAACTCTCACATGTGCATTCATCTATGTAATGAGGGGTTTGCAACGAGCAACTCAACTATAATATCCCTCTCTATGCAGTTGTCGACAGCCTGTTCTTGCTGAGGGTCTAATCCTGCATTAACATTCTCGAGCACAGTTTCTAACTCCATTCGCTGTTTGTCTTTCCCATAGATTTAAATGTCGATGTCACCTCTGACTGAAGCTCCTGCCGTCTGCGCCCAAACAATGACCCCGTCTTCCAAAGGAACTTAGATCCTTTTTCTTGCCAACTTAATAGAAAATCAGAATCGACTGGGCCCACTCAGTTTTTTTCATCCACGCAAAGCAAAGCACAATAGAACGTTAATTGCTTTACTGTACCATGCTGTGCACCTGAGAACATCTGTATTTGTTGTGTTTCTGCGCTCATTTATTTAGGTTTTTCCTTGAGTAACTCACCTGTATACAGACAGATACAGACAACGACGCACAAGCTTGTTTTTTAGCCCAAAGCTTTAATCCAAAGGGGATTTGACATCTGTGGCTGCAGGAAAAAAAAAACGCAGTTATATCATGTTGGACTTTGTTTATATCTCATTTCAAATACAAGGTGGCTTTTTCCTTTTAGCTGCAGAGGGAGAAAATCAATAGGTAGAATAATGATGCTGTAGTCTGTACTGCTTCCACGCCTTTACATTCACTGTCATCAATTTACGACACAGCCTTTAGACCTCAACCCTGGTTTTTATTCATCTTCTTCTCTTATTTATTTGTAACAACTACTGGCGTGGGGGCGAGAGACCATGTGTATGCAGTATGTGGGCTGTGTGTGTGTGTGTTATGTGTGTGTTTGAACAGGAGAAGGTAGGGAGAAGCAAGAACATGAAGGAGGCGCTATTAGAAAATTAGAGAGGAGGGGGAAGAAAGAGACAGGTGGTGCGAGAAAGAGGTAGCAAGAGATCACAGAACATTGGAAGGCGTCTCTTTTGAGGTGAGATTTTCTGACAGGCCTGTTCAGTGCACTAAACAACTACAAGCATGATATATATAAAAAAAAAAAAAAAAATACAAGATGGCTCGAGTTGTAGAGGTTGGCTAGTGGTTCTCTTGCTCGCCAGCCTGCATAATGATGGGAAAAGAGGAAATGTTCTTACTCCGAGCCGGAGATAAAAGGATTTGTAAGGGTATGTAAGTACAGAAGAGGAGTCGAGAGAGCGATCAATAATTAATTTACTTTCAACAGTCAAGGGCAATTAACACGCTTTTTTGCCCATTACCCGACTAAAAGGGCCGACGCTGTGGCTCTAGCCCCTAATCTCGCTGACCATTGTCACAATCGAGGATTACACAGCTAACAAATCGATGTACACATATACACACACACACACACACACACACACACAGACACGGAGAGAAAAAAAAAAACGCCCGCTCGCTCGCCTAAACACTGGAGACTTGGATTAGAGGCATTTTTGTATAGTTACAAATGTCGAACATGCAGGATTTTGTTGCATTAACCTCCGTCCCGAAGAACAGGACGGCTGAGCGGGTTGCTGTTTGTTGTACAAACAGTTGCTGCGCCGCTGTTATCCATCACAAAAATGCAATTGCTTCAAAAGTAATGGCATATCAATATCTGATGTGGCCTAAATATTTAGAGCAGAACACAGTGAGTCGCTGTAGTGTGACCAGAGGTATTCTCGTTCAAACACATTTTTTATCAGGGAAAGGGTTTTTTTTTTTATAAAGGTTTCAATGAGACTTTTTGCAAATATTACACAGGTAGCAAGGCAGGATGGTGTCAGAGAGACCTTTATGTACAGAAAAAGGTCACAGGTTTTATATCCTGAATTGTCAGCATGTTTAAAAAACATAAATCTGCTCTGACTCATGAAGTCAACTGTTTGATTATAAATGGTAAATGGTCTGCACTTGTATCGTGCTTTTATCCAAAGCGCTTTACGGTGTGTTTCTCATTCACCCATTCACACACTAATGGTGACAGAGCTGCCATGCAAGGTGCTGCCTGCCATTGGGAGCAACTTCAACTGTGGAGGGGCGGAGGATCGAACCGCCAACCTTGTGATTGGTGGACAACCCGCTCCACTACCTGAGCCACAGCCACCCACTGTAATAACTGCAAATATGTTGTCCCCAACATCCTCTCCATTTAAACATGCATAAAGTTTACATACTTGCCATGTGTGTCTTGAATTCTAATTCTCGATACGTCACTTGTGTCTTATCGTCTAAAATACTCATCCACTGTGATCATTATAACCTCTTGCAGCCAGTGAATGATTTTCCAGATAGAGATCTCCACTCACACTGCTGCGTTCATCAGCATTTCTTATATGGAATATGTTGCCAGGGAAACACCATTTACGCATGATGAGCTGACCTCAGAGTCAACATCAAACTCTGCATAAGAAGCAGCAGCTTATCCTGCCCCAGTATAACCTGATGTAAATGTGTTGCAGACTCAAAAAAAAAAAAAAAAAGGAGATGAAGAAGAAGAAAAAAACTGGGTCAGAAAACCCAACTTGTCCAGGGAAGCAGGCTCAGAGATGGATGATACCCAAAGCTTTGGGGAATAAATTTAACATAGACTGGATTCTGGAGCTGTGACACCAGTGATTACTGCTGAACCGACAGGAGGGAAAGCTCATTTAACTAAGCAACCGCCAGGGGATCTTTTTTCTGCCCAAACTGAAATTGCGTACTAAAACCGATGAAAGGAAATGAGTGCTTTTTGTTTTTTTAAAAAGAAAGTTACTTGTTATGTTGCACACATAAACATTGCTGTTTCACCAGCTGGGTCCGAGCACAAAACTGCCAGAAGCAGGTAGGAGCTCATTGTTTTGCTCAAGGTCAAATCAGCGCGGACAGAAACATTGCTAATAATGTGGAAGAGACACTATTTGCTTTCCCTGTAAAATACAGATCAGAGGTTGTTTGTTTCCTAACTTTTCCCCCTGTTTTACATCGGTTCGCTCCTTCCCTCGGAGACTCTAATCAGATTTTGTTATTGTTTATTACTGGGATTTGTACTGAGAAAGGTTTCATATTACCAGTGGGTCTTTTTCAACAGGCATACAAAAATAAGCGCGATCACATTTCATTACGATTCATAATTCATACGATGTGCAGAAAATGCAAAGACAAGAGGAGAAGTGACAGAAAAAAGCTGTTTTGTGGTGAAAAGAAAATTCAAGTCGATGTTTAACATTGAAGCCGATTTGTGGGTTTTTTTGTAATGTTTAAAATAATTAAGTGTTTAGAGTCAAGCTTAAAGGAGCTCTCTATGCTTTGTTCAGTGGAAATCCATAAAGGTTGGCTGCTGGGCTGCTTTAGGACTGCTGACATTTTGAAGGTTGACTCATAGTATTTTTCACTTTGTGCTTTACTGGTGATTTTTTTTCATCTTCTGTCATGTAGGCTGCAGCACGATGTTTGTCTGCCTGCTGATTGTGATGCTGCATTCTTGGCCTTGTCACAAGCATTACGTTGACTGGCCAAACATTGGTTATATTTTCTTTTTTTTTAAGGACAAAAAAAATTATAATAACTGCGGTTAAAAATAAATACACACGTTGAAAAGGGATGGCTTTTTTTTTAAAGATCTTACAAGCAGCAATTCTGCAGTTACTTTGAATCCTTTGAATCTCAGAAGAAGTGGATTCAACAGACAGCGGTAGGCATAGAGCTTCAGTCCTGTGATTACCCACATGCAGAGATGTAAAATTAGGCTCTGCAGCATTATAATGCATGTATTCTAACACCCATTGTGTTACTCTCCCCATCCCAATTTTCTTGGTTTGAGCAGATTTCCATTACTTTAATACAATTACATCTCATTATTAGGTTTGCGGTCCAGAAATGGATAAAAGCTGATTGCAGCTGCTCTTTGTTTATGACAGCAGTGTAGGCGCAGAGGCTGCTGTCCGCATGCAGATTACATCACCACAGTCGAGGGCGTCCGCTGAGGGCAAGACTACTGTACTCTAGCACCACAAGTCAGTGAACTGCTTAATAAATTAGCTTAGTATGTTTGTCCGCTTCATTGAGCAATGTCATTTGGCAAGCGCAGATACACACGGTCCATCTTTGGGGGTGAAGTGTACAGACAGCTTATTGTTAACATATTAGTGTTTGCCATTTCACAGTCTGTTCACAGAAAAGGCTGAGAGATTTGTAACAGAACATGGTTAATTTTTCCCTACTTAGCACATTAGATGTACTTGCAAAAAACCAAAAAAAAATATCCAGGATCTTTGATCAGCTGCTGCTGTTGCACAAAAGAAAATCAAGCTACTGTGGTTGGCATGTTGTCCTTGGAAAAAGTAGCAGTGAAGTACAACACTGATCATTATTTGAACAAAATGGAATCCCGATGTGTGAGGCATAAATAATGCTGATTGCACTTCTGCAAGTTGAAACTTGTTTGGTTAGTAAAATGCCTTCTGCATACTTGAACATGGCTTAGTTTGAAGCGATTATGAGCATAAATATGAGCTGCAAATCACAGTGTTGGCTGCTTTTAGACGCTACAGCTTTTCGCTTTCCAATAAAATAAAACTAAAAAATACAATTTATTTGCAAAGCCTTCAGGTTTATCACAATGTGGTTTACAGAACAAAGCACAGCAGTTTAAACCAGGAGAGAAACACAGCTCACACTGAAGTCATATGAATGATCTTCTGATACAGGTGGAATGTAGGCATCCCTCTCAGAATGTCTGGAAAGTTATTCTATTGCTATTTTATACTGAAATCGTCAGTGCTGCTACTCAGCTAATTTGTAATAAATGTCAAAGTATTACAAATAATAACATCACTCTTGAGTCTTTTTTTTAGTATGAGGTTGCATCATGGAAGACACAATATAATAATAATAATAATAATAATAATAATAATAATAATAATAATAATAATAATAATAATAATAAGCCTGTGAGTCAGAAGCGAGTTAAAAGTGGATCAGGGTCCCAGCGCTACATAGATGTGATGCTTGATGGTAATTTTCTGACTAAGGCTTCATAGGCACTGACACCAGGGGACCAACCAACCCTCTCATAGACGATACAGTGGTGAGTACTGTAGCTATCACCGGTAATAAACCTCAGGGCTGAGTGGTAAACAGACTCCAAGAGCCTAAGTTCGGAGGCAGCATGTCCTTAAATTACATCCCTATAGTCCAGAACTGGTAGGAAAATTGATTCGACAATCCTACAAATCAAAGGTAAGCAGTTTTATTTCTTTATGTACAATAAATACATTTTGTAAAAGCAAAATAATTTGTCATAGTTTGTCAACAAGCTTCCTGATATGTTTAAATGCAAATTAATCATTAAGCAATATGCCAAGTTACTTGTCTTCTGGAAGCATTTCAATATTTAAGCAGTGGAGATATGCAGATTACAGTTTTTGGATCTTGAGAAAACTATGAATTTTGTTTTATTTGCATTTGCAAGTGTCAGCTTAAGATTAATGAGAGAATATTGTAATTCATAATGGGAGAGTAGTTTCTTGATAGCTGATTGAACAGAGTCAGCAGTACTGTACAGAATAGTATCCTCTGCTTAAGATGAATTTGGCAACTCCGCAGTGCAGAGACATGGTCATTGATATAAATGTTGAACAGGACGGGGCCCCAGAAAGATCCCAGGGCAGGAATCCATTCCAGGCTCCCTACATCCCGCATCCTCGCATACTGACATCTGTCATAAAAGTAATTCTGAAACTGGCTGCGAGCTCACTATCAAAACCTGCAATGACAAATCTTTCTGTAAGTGGAGAACTGCATCAAATGCTGCATCTATGAATACAGTGGTGCAACGTGTCCTGCTATCTAAACTGATGATTGTATGTTCGTGTAATGGCTCAGACTTTGAAAGACAGAACAGATTTTGAAACTGGGCGATAAGTATTGAGGTTGTTCTTGTCCAAAGACTGGGAATGATTTGTGATAGAATAGAAAGTTTGCACGTATGTGTTGTGTTTCTTAATAGGAGGGGCAGGTAGTCTTAAGAGAAAGGATCCAAAATATCCTGACCAAATGATTTCCTGATATCGATGGCCTGTAGTGATTCCAGAACTGGATCAATGGGGAAGGGCTGAATGGAGGACTGGGACGCTGGGCTGGCTGCATGCACACAATCATTAACTGTGGAAGGGATCCCGTTACATCTGTCCTCAAACAGCTGGGCAGTGGTAGCAAAGTGACTTGTGAGTATCTTGAAGAACTAAAGCACTAAAATCACAGTCCTTGATCAAATGAAACACTTCTGACTGTTCTTTTTTAACGTAAAAGTTGCAGTATGTTTAAATCAAGTTTTGTTTGGAATTTTCAGACCCATCAAACACCAAATGTCAAAATCTAAATTCAGAGAACACGGTGCAATGGACTGGCAAGTGACAAATCAGCCAAAAATCATACAAACATCCATCCATCCATTATCTATACACCACCTAATCCTCACTAAGGTGGCGGGGTGCTGGAGTCCATCCCAGCCGACTCAGGGTGAAGGCAGGGGACCCCCTGGACAGGTCACCAGTCTATCACAGGGCTACACTTAGAGACAGACAACCAAGCACATTCACACCTACAGACAATTTAGAATCACCAATTAACCTCAACGTGTTTTTGGACTGTGTGGGAGGAAGCAGGAGAACCCGGAGAGAACCCACACTGCACGGGGAGAACATGCAAACTCCACGCAGAAAGATCCCGGGTGTCCTAAATGGGACACAAACCGGCGACCTTCTTGCAGTGAGGCAACAGTGCTAACCACTGCGCCACCTTGCAGCCCCTCATATAAACACAACAAACAAAAATATTGCTGTAAATTAAGAAGTTTCACTGAAGCATATTTATGTAAACATATAAACAGACATTGCATTTATTGCCTCATCACATCCATGCACTACTTAAATGTACGTATAGACATTACATTTATTGCATCATTACATCCACGTACTGCTTCTATCAGGGTAAAAAAAAAAACTGAACTCTAGGAAGCACTTTGCTTATTCCACTGATCTGAAAGCGTAGGATCTGTGCTACACGCAGTCTCAGTTTCAGAGCCGGTGCTTGTGTGTGCTTTTGTGCACACGTGTATGTGTCTGCATGATATCAAGCCTCCCATACTGTACACCTCTTGGCAAACGAGTGAATTCTACCCTCTGGTTCAGACGGAAAGATGACAAGAATATTATTAAGTCTAGGGCTCTGTCAGCAGCACCATAGATAATAACCTACCTACTGAGGCTAGCTTAGAGTCCTCAGAAGCTGCTCCGCTGGTGAGGTGGCGTGAACGAATAGTCTGTCATGAAACACAGGGAGTATCAGCACCTCCTGCAGATGCAAGGGACTATCTGCAACCTTTTATGTTGCAGCCTCGTCCATAGTGGTGTCATGTCACTGGGTTTGTACCTTCTGCACATGTGCATACGAGGTGGGCCGGTGAGCCGGAGGTTGACAGTTGCCTGAGGCAACGGGGGGAGCATAGAATGTGGATTTTTTTTTTTTTTTTTTTCTCCTTAGGATTGGGGGGTGGGGGGGAGTATATAAATAAATAAGACACCCAGCTGCTATTTACAGATATCTTCTTTCCCTAGCGTGTGCAGCAAAGACACACTCAGTGGAATCCAAATTTCCTCCACCAAAACATTTTTGGAGGAGTCAGAGATTGGAGGCTAGAGTCAAGTGTGTAGCTTTACTGCCTCCTGGTGGAAGGATTATGTAAAGGAAAAGAAAAGAAAAGCCCCCTGTCCTGGTCACATGACAGGTACGCTGTTCCATCATTCATGTTTATACATAGCAACAAAGTTGAGATAGACTTTGACTGAACTGAATGACCTGCACCAATCTTTGAACTAAGAATGCTCCAGGCCTTGTTGTCCAATGTTTTGTGGAAAGCCTAACCAGCGAAGAAACTAATTGCTTTTGTAATCAAATATAAGTGCATTAATGTAGCTTTGCTTAGGGTATGCATATCAGCTCATTGTAGTGCACATATGTGACTAATAAGGCATGCAAATGGGGGAAAAGAGGGAAAACAAGGATCATATAAAGTAAACCCTTAGATTGCTTGTGAGCGTAAGCTTTGATCCGCATAGCAGCAAATGAGCTCATAAACAAACATCATATCAAAGTGTGCTTTGATTAGATGAGCAGCGAACCCAAACCTACTCACTGTAAGCCCCTTCCAACAACTACATTAGCCCAAATCACGAAAAGTGCAAAGTGACAAAATCATTCACTCAGTACTCTGCTAAACACCAATTTTGAGAAACTGGGGCCTGAATATTACAACTGTGTGAGATGCAGTACAGTTTTAGTAAAAAACAAGATTCAAGACATTTTACTTTAAATGATTTTTCCTGTTTTGACATTGATAGAGTGACACTTTTACGTGTGAATATGATGTGAATTTGATGTGAATGATATTTCCACCACTGGCTCAGAGACTTCAAAAACCTGCATGAAAACTTTTATTTTCCGTACCGCTGGTTATTTTGTGCAGGCTTTTGAGATCGAGCACATTCATGCTGCCTCAGTCGATTACAGGTGTCACATCAGATTAGCAGTTGCATGTGTCAGGACATCAGAGGCATCAAATCCACACACCTCAGGTGTCAGTTGTTTACACCAGAGGCCCTAATCAACTACAATTGGCACATGAAGGAAAGTATGTTTTAACTCATACTTCATACTGCTGCAAATAGACGATAATGATTAGGCAGTCTTCTTCAAAGCTTGGTAGGAAGAAGTCAAGAAAAGGAAGGCTTGCTGGGAACATATGAGACGTGATATTATCCAATTGTTTGTCAGAATGTAATAAGACGTCTGTTTTGATTCAATGACTGAGAAAAAAAAAGAAGCTTTTACATACAACGCAATCATGGAGTCATCGCATTATCACCACGAGACGTTCACATTATCAAGCAGATAATAACATTCAGATATTTTATCACAACCGTACCCGTGCTGAGGGATATTCAGATCCCTGAACACATAATTGCAACGTGTAAGTCACCCAATTCCATATAATAAATGGAAAAATTATCTCACAGACCGGCACCAAGAGGACATCTGAACACATCTGATGCCTGAAGGATTTGCTATTTCTGCCGTGAGTTAATTCATTTGAACTCACAGCTTAGCGGAGTGGTATGAAAACACGAGCAAAAATAAATCCACCGGGCAGGATTTACAGCTCATCAAATATACATGCAATTCTAAAGATGGTCTGACATACCAGTCGCAGTACACATAAAGACGGGGACATTACTGACATATATATACATATATATATATATATATAGGTACCTCTGGCTGACCATAGTGCCATCTGAACGCAGCCAATATGGGAAGCCGTGTTTGGATATCATTTCAGCTGAAGAGCACCAACACACTTCTTGACACAATCATGAGATGACAAGCAGAAAAATTCCATATCACCTGGCAAGTGGGTACACAATATTCTTTCAAAACTACCTGATACGACAATTCCTCTTGAATTGAGGAAGACTTTGAGCGTGAGAGCTTGTCAGAGATATTGGGCCGCCACCATTTCTGTTTTCATATGCACAACATGAGATATAAGTGCCTGAGTCACTGTGTCAGGGAGCTTCTCCGACTGAACTGGGCCGCACAGTCTCGTTTTATTATCTGTTTTCACCGACTGAAGATTCAGAAACAGTTACCATGTCCAGTTGTCATCTGCTGTTCCAACAGCAGTTTAAACGTCTAACAGCGACACAACAGAAAATGCCCCAACAACTACAACAAAGGCCGCTTGTTGTGTTCTTCATTGTGAGATAAACCCCTTTCCTCACAACCTCAAGAGACATTTCTGCAAATCGCACTTCTAATTTCCTCCCGGTTGTCTCTTGTGTGAAAATGTGGCTTGATAGATTGTGACAATTACAAGGAAGCTTATTTTAAATGGACGGGATGGGCTGTGCTTGCCGTTGCTTTCAAACAGGATGTCATAGATTACTTAAAGCCCCTTTAAGCCAAACTGTAATTTGTGTAGCCTAATAAAGGTGAGGGCCATAAATTACTGTAGCTGCAGTTACTACAGAAATCTCTTAATCTACCTTAATATAGTAACAAAGCCAATAAAAAGCTGAACACAAGCCCAGTGGAGAGAGATACAAGGGGTGACTTTATGATAGTCATTATTTACAGCAGCTTTCCTTTCCTTGCTGAGGAACAGGATGTGAACGCTTGTTTTTACGTTGCATTATTCAAACACTGAGATGCTAAAAGAGCGATGGGAAGCCAGAATTTGTAGTCAATAAATTCAACTTTTTAAAAAAAAACCAGCCTTTTCCATGATGAATGGTATAGCAGTGATGTTTCCATCATCCGAAGCGCAATATTTCTGCTTCGAGCGAATGCATTATTAAATGGCTTATGTATCCTGAAGCGGTTCTGCCTTTAAAGTTTTGATATGAATCATGAGCGATTATTTTTGATCAATGTGTCATTTCGACTTTTCATGTAATCAGATACAATATGCGAGAGTGTAAAGAAGAAGAAAAAAAACCTTCAAATAGCATTGAACTTCTTAATGATCAGTTCACGGCACCTCTTTTTTTGAGAGAACGTACTTCACTGTACAACTTTATTTACATTGCTTCTTTGTACATTTCAGAAACTCAGAAATACGGGGCAGGGTTTTACATTAAAGGCACAGTTCAGTCCCCCCCCAAACAATATTCTTTCTGCTTTTATCACATACAACAACAACATAAAAAAAAAACAATGTCTGGAATGGAAATAGTCATACTATGTAAACTTTAAGCAGTAGATCATGTAAACTCATACCAAAAGAAAAGAGTAAACTTTCAGATGTAACACAAAAATATGGCTTTTGCACAAAGGAAAAAAAAAAAAAAATACTATGATGTATATTTGGAAAATTCATCTAAGACATACTGTGGTAGATCTGTTCCTGTGAGATCTTTATGTGCAACTCAAAATTCTCAATGACACTCAACACCTCAGGTATGTAATGACTGGCAGTTATAGAATGCTTTCGCTCAAGTAAGAAAAAAACAAAAACTAAGGTATGACATAGGATTGGTCCATTTCACTGTGAATATTCATGTTCACGGTTATAGTGGGTTAGCTTCGACCTTCAGAGTCTTTAGACAATCACTGTCAAGCATCACAAGTGTCTAACAGTTTTCATATTGCCCAAGCAGCCTGAAAAGAAACTGGGCATTTTAAACTCAGATAAAGTGACTTTTAAAGATGTCCATCTTCCCAAAATAGTACGACAGCTACACAAAGACGTCAATGCACCATCCGGACATTTCTATGAAGACAAGCTGAACTAAAGGTACCGTCGCTGTGTGAGTTTTCAAAAGATGCGAGTACAATTCAAATGTATAGTTAAAAAGCTGACCTTCAGTAAACCTGTACACTGATCCTGCACATGGAGTGACACGTACAGTACGAATAGCTACACTTCATATCAAACTAAAACCTTTGTACTTGAATTGTTGCCTTTAATATTAAGTACTTTAACAAAAACGTATTGGTATACACTAAGGGCTAGATAAATTAAATTTCCCCAGCTGCATTTGAAAATTAAAACTGGCAGCCCACAACCACAAAAATAAAGTTTCCAAACAAGTGCTACATTTCTGACTGCGCATACTGTCACCATAAACAAAAGCTTTGGTCAAGTGTCAACCAACAGGCAAATATGAAGGAAGGTACTTTATCTCCATTTCAAATGTTTGTTTTGGTGGATAAACTCGTCAGTTACATTCGTGGACACATAACAGAAAATCTATGCTGACAGACAAAAAAAAATAAATCTTGGTTGATGAATCCTCAGGCAACAAATTTGTTCTTGGTTGTGGAGCCGCTCTTTGTGGCTGTGTCTGCATGCGACTGGTAACCAATGATCACTTTTGGCGGGACGCCTAACCTCTCTTTATACACACGCCTAAAAAAAAAAAAAACACATGTATTGAATGTTAGAAAATGCACACAGAAAAAAACATTAAACATTTGTATGTGGTGGCCATGAATGACAAATGAAGATCATCCAGACACTGGTCTTTACCACACTTTAGCTGTCACCTCCACTACTGTAGCAATCTTCTATTCTAAGTCTACATCATGATACAGATGATGCTGCATCTTAGATTTCTGGCGCAGAGGGATTTTTTTTTTTTTTTTCAAAGATCTGAAAGACTGAAACCTGATAGTGAGACTACCTGTGCAGCTGTTAGGCTAAATGGGCATCTACAACTGTACCGTGGAGTAAAAATTAAGTTAAAATACCAGAGGGCTGTACTACGAAGCTAGATGAGTAAGATAGTGAGGTATGTTGAGCTTCAAGTCAAGAGTCTTCAGTGTCATGAAGGTGGCTCTTTTTTAACCTGCTAGATCTCCATGGTAACTGATGCTGTGGAGCTAACCTGGTCGGGAGCAGGTTATGTTCAGAGTTTCGGCTTTAAATCGGGTGGAAAGAGCGTCTCCCTTCAACCAGATCGTTTCCTGACTATGAGCGATACAGATTCTCAGCTGAGGGAATGTGTTTTATCTGCTAACATGTTGAGTTGTATGTTACTAATATCACTGAATGAAGTCTGTAATTACAATATCAGAAAGCCCGAGTTGACACAGAAAGTTGATAACCACCTTCATGATACACATAATCTCTGGCTGGGGCTTTCGTTTTTGTCGAGCCGACTTACACAAAGAAAGCCTGGCTATGTCAAACTTGCTTCGTAGTACACCCTTCAGGTTAAAAAAAGAACTGGCTAAATGTATGAAGACATATATAAACACAGGACTTAATGTCTTGCTGATTTTCCAAATTTGTCATCAGCACTTGGGGCATCTTCAGCTCACCCTATGTGTGTGATGGCGTCTTTGTTTTCATAGTCTGTGGTCCAAATAGCTATTTTATCTCCTTTGGCTCGGACGTTGATGACCGATCCACAAACATCGTCGCTGTAGTCATCAAATGCTTCACCCACAAGACACAAGAGCTGCAGGAAAATCAGACATATTCAAATGCCCCGTTACTGCGACAGTCCCTCATCATGTGCAATTAGTATGTGATGGGCCCTCTTCCAAGGAGTCATTGACTTGTGGTTGTAGGAAAAGTTGTTGTTACAACTGGATGGGTTTGTTGTATTCAAGAGTCCTAGACAGTGGGACAGAAGAGCAACATGCACAAGACCAGGACCCTGAAACAAAGCATCTAAATAATTCCAGTTGTTACTTTATTTTGGTTACACCTCAAAATGTCTTCCCGTACAAAAATATTAAAATTAAAATGACAAATACTCAACAAGACTGAGCATACCGTCTCCAACCAGAACCGGTCAAGATCTGATTTACGTTGCTGCTTGGAGAGAGTTATCAGCCAGCGGCCACCTCGTCGGTTCTTTTCGTCCTCCCACATGGGCTCAATCCCATCCTGTAGTCAAATACAAGCCAAGGACATAAATCTATGAAACTACACGTATTGGAGAGATGTACTGATTATTAGTAGAAGGCTGGGCTGCTTAAGTCATAAGAAGCTGGTGCAGAACAGCAGCAGAGTGGGCTTTTGATTTAGGCATTGTGATGTGCCTGCACTGAACCCGTTAATGAGGTTTAAACAAGCCATGTTGGGATTTAACCTCAGAACACCCACTGGCCCAAATGCAGACCAAGTAAAAACCCTGCCGCTGTGTTTTAAAAGGCATTGGCCTGTTCTCAGGCACCAATTGAAAGCACAAAGCCTCACAATTCGAACGGTGTAAACCATTTTAAGACACCATTACCACGGTAACAATAGCAGCACCAGCAGCAATAGTCCTGTATTCTATTGATGTATAGTGTTGTGTAAAAGGAGCACATACCAGTTGAGTCACTATGTGCTGCACACCATTTTCAGTGTAAAAATCGAACAGACTAAATGCTTTAAAGCTTTTAGTTCTTCTCAGTGAAGAGAAAAAAAAGGTGGCTGTTAAGTAGTTAACTTCAGTTTTTGGTGAGAACAGAACAGGTGAGCTTCTTCCCCTCACTTCTCTAAGAACAAGACACAACACCCTGGATGTGGCCTGTATAGGAATTTAAAAGCTCAACAACAAGTGACTGCACAAAGCCTGTGTCATTCATTAGAAAACTGGGGCTATGCTTCATTGAAAATGAGTAAAACCTTTGAAGCAACCCCCATTTCCCAACAATAATTTCTCCGCCATACTGTAAAAGATGCCTGCTTTGCATCTTTTGTTTCTATCCGTTTGACAGATCAGGTGCAGTTTTCGTCTTGATTGATAATCATAACAAACTCTTTCTTCGTGAGCTCTTTGTGGCCAACAGAGAAGATAAATTGAAGTGTAGTGAAGTGTAGCCTGGCTTGCTGCGAGTACCTGTAATAAAACGTGCTTGAATTCCCTCCATCCGATGTATCACAAATGAAAGAGGATCATAAGTCAGCAAATCTTGAGTGAAATTTCTCATCAGGCCATGTAACTTTATGTTTAACGCTCTTGCTTCCTTTGTACGAAGAAGGACCAAAAGGCAACTGTATGCTATTTTGGTTTCTGAACAAGTAAATCTAACCTATAGCCACCAACACAAACTGAAGTTTTATCTGTACTCAGTCCCCCTGAAAGAAAATGACTATTAAAAATGGAAGCCAACACAAGACACAGATTTAAGTGAGTTTACTGTAAACGCGGGAAAGACGGTGATAAAAGCACTCTTACCTTAAAGAGTGAATAGTCACAGCCAGACATCAAGTTACTTGATAGCTGAATGTGATTATATAATCTGGAAAGAACAAATAATATTTTAGTGTTTAGTATAAAGTGTAAACTCCTGTGTCAGCAACTGCAGACAGCCTTGTGTTGGTGACAACAGAAAAAAAAATATTGATCAATTGTTTGCCGTTTCACAAAGAATCGATCGGAACAGATTAAGTTGACAACAACAGAGAGGGGAACGGAGGCTGTTGGGGAAAATTAAAAGAACTTTATTATCACTTGTCTTCAATATCAACTAATCTGTGATGTTTTATACTAAGAATGAAATTGAACTTTCCACTCCTAATAAGCTGAAATACACTTGCAACAAATGTGATTATGAATAGCTCTGCTGTTGTGTCATTTTACAGCCCTGACTGCAGTAAACCACAGAGCGATAATATACTTACGCCCAGAAGTCTTCCACAGTGTCAAACTTGGAAATGAGACGAAGGTTGGCTTGCCATGTTTTGCTTTTGTCATTCTTGAAAAACCAAAGTGCCCACCTGAAAAATCAAAGAATAAATAACTTAATATAAAGTGTAGCTACGTGTGCTGCCTTTCTTTGTCATGTAGCTCAATAACACACACACACAAACACATCTTGTACATGATAGTAGGAGGAGAAATGTTGGCTAAAAATGTAGTACCTTTGAAGTATCTTCCCTGATTATAACAGCATCGACTTTCCGGGAACATCACTCTTCTAAAACTCTCTTTTTGACATCTTGTAAGTTTATCGTCACAACGGTGATTTATGAATCCTGTAAGAACTGAGCTTACCTCTGGCCAGCTGGCGTGCAACTGTAATCTCAACTGTATTCATGAATTTATTTTTAAAGTTTTCTGCAAAATGCAATTCTAACTTCTTGAGTCTATTAGGGGGAAAAGAACACAGGAAAGGAAAAGAAACATACCTGTTTTGTAATGGGTGTTTGATGTACGCTTCAGGACTCACAACCTTCTGAATGGTTGTTTCGCATTTTTCCTTTTCAGGATTTGGAGGAACTGAAGTTGACACCTAGAAAAACAAAAAAAAAGGTACAATGATGCTTCACATAAAAAACTGAAATTGTCATGTTTCTCATGCAGCGTTTACGATGACAGCTACAAGCTGTTTTACAATGCTTGTAATTAATTTGTCCTTTGAAGTTTTTCATTTTTCATGCCGTAGCAGTGATACTACGTGAGTGCATTGTACTGTAGATTGAAACGTTGCATTTCTATTTAGGGAGTATGAGGAATTCAGTAGTTAGCAGTTTTGCAGAGGATATTTTTGTATTTTCCCTGTTATGGATTTCCTCTTTGTACTTTGTGAATTTCTGCACAGACACGGTGCATTTTTTGGCATTTCAGACCAAATTAATCTCCTTCTTTAAAAATTTAAATTCATTAGTTTTGATACACGTCCATGTGAATATTAAAGACATTTAAATTCTGCCTTGTCTGTGACTCTACATGCACTTCAGGGCTTTGGCAGCTGGAAGAAAATAAATTGCTTTTACATACACTGAGATGCCACAACATTAAAACCAGCTGTCTAATATCATGGGGACCGACAGTCGTCCTCAAATGTATTCATACCCTCCCAGTAAGGAAGGAAAAAAACAACTTTCACTGAAAGAAGTTGAAACTCACAAAAGTAATAATACATTTAAAAAAATATGCTTTTGAATAGTGGTTCAACAGAAATATATATTAAAATTAAAAAAATAAAAATAAAAAATAAGCAAACAAGCATGATGAGACCCATAAACTATTTTGCTGAACAACCCTTTGAGCAAATCACTGCAACCAAGTGTTTTCTGTAACTCTCAGTCAGACTTTTGCACCTGTTGACAGGTGTTTCATGCTCATCTGCAAAGTGCTCTAATTTGTCCAGTACAGTTTGTTGTTGTTTTTTTTTTTTATTATTCTTTTCAACTACAATTCAAAAGCAATGTCTTATTTCAATAAATTCTAATTTAGCAAATTTTTATTTATCATTATTTTTTTCAGTTGCTAGTTATCTGAGTGACTATTGTGAATTTTGCCTTTTCTTTAATGGAAGGGTATGAATACATCTGAGGACGACTGTATACGGGACCTTTAGACATGTCCTGTGGTGTCTGATGTTGGCAGTGGGTCCTCTGGGTGGGGGGGCCTCCTCGGACCTGGCTTGCTCTGGCACAGTGTGCAGGATCGGATTTGGATCTGAGAAATTTGGCAGCCAGTTCAATGTCTCCTTGTTGTGTTCCTTGAAGACGCCTTGTGCAGGAGGCAGATCAGACCAACGTTTAGGTGGGTGTCACATCCACATGCATATCAAGGGTTCCCTGCAGACTGTTGCACTGTAACATGATGATCCACGTTGCTCACTTCACATGTCAGTGGTTTTAATGTTGTGGCACTGACCTCCCATCCTCAGGGACACCTCCCTCCCCCCTACCGACCATCCATCCAGACCTCCATGTGGAATAACAGAGTGACTTTAAACTGAAGGAAACAGCGGCTCACATCCTCTCAAAGGCAGCGTTTATAGCAGCTGTTTTAGATTGAGTAATAACAGGCATTTACTGTCACCTGTCCACCCCTGCGCGCTACATCCTAATTTGGCTAAAATCAACGCTCAGCATGAAGTTTGGACGTTCGCCGGAACACACCGGACGGTTGACAGCGTCGTTACCGGAGAGTCCGTCCCCTCATTCATCCCGGAGTTTAACTCGACCTGGGTCCACGCCTCCTTACGGTTTCTACAGTTACCGTTTCTCAAAAAAAAAAAAAACGCCTTACAAGCTGTAACATCAGGAGTAACCGGGATCAAAGCGACTGACTTTAATCTACGATGCTAAGTTGGTGTTTGGCTAGCGGGCTGCGTTACCTGTCAAAGAGGTAAAAACAGCGCAAAGTTTACTGAATCCCCGCGGCTCTCTGTTAGCGCCTCGAAACTGCCTCTAACTCGTCTGTTGTCGTTAACGTGCTAAACACCGGACAGACGTGTCGCCAGGACGCTAAACGCCTGGTTTAGCTACCAGTGTCTCGCAGGGAACTCACCACCAGAGCGGTCGCCATCTTCTGGAAATCACATTCAGTTTTTTGGCGTCTGTTAAAATAGCTGATTGGGTCATCTGGTGCTCAACAAGGCGCATGCGCAAGAGGATGGCAAAAAAAAAAAGAAGTACATATTGATCCAGGCTGTGGGACACAATGTCACTCTCCCTCAATTACTGATGACAGGCATGGAAGCACAAAATAAACACTAAACCTACATGAAGAAACTGTGGAGCGATAACAATGAAGTGGATAGACTGTGTGAGAAAATTGTAGGGATATATGTAAAGTAGTTGCATGATGCTTTTGATCATCCTAAACTTTCTGTTGTGGTTAAGTATTTCTAAACAAAGTATAGCATTTCCATCCATTATCTACACACCGCTTAATCCTCACTAGGGTTGCTGGGGACGTAGGGCGAAGGCAGAGGACACCCTGGACAGGTCACCAGTCTATCACAGGGCTACACTTAGAGACAGACAACCAAGCACACTCACATTCACAACTATGGACAATTTAGAATCACCAATTAACCTCAACATGTTTTTGGACTGTGTGGGAGGAAGAACCCGGAGAGAACCCACGCTGCACGGGGAGAACATACAAACTCCACGCAGAAAGATCCTGAGTGTCCTCACCAGGACAAGAACCGGCGACCTTCTTGCTGTGAGGCAACAGTGCCATCAACTGTGCCACCTTGCAGCCCAAGTACAGCATTTGATAATCCAAATTATACCAAAGAAGTGAATTTCTCAGGCTGAGGATTTTTGATCTAAAAAAAAATGTTTTTCTTACAGTTCTACTGAATCATTTATGTTGCCGATTGTGATATCATTGTGTTCCTGTCCACAGAAATATCAGTGTAGTCTGGGTGTCCATCAGAAGATCCAGGGTTGGGTTTTAACAAACTATCTCAAAGGTTTTTACAGGAGACATGATGCTAAAATGAAATTCCAAATCATGAACACAAACAAGAAGTTTATTTTTGTGCAAAATGTGACCCAGTCTTTTTTTTTTTTAATGCTGCAGTAAGCGGGCAGCATTCCTAAGTTTCAATTATTTTTAATGGTGAGTGTTTGTTGTATGCATGTTTGTGTATGGAAGGGTACTGTCAAGTAATGATTTAATGCCGTTTTCATGTCTCGACCTTGTTAAACACTAAAAACAGCTGGGAGAGACTCATCGTTGGCTGGCCTGAGTACGAGCAGCAGCCAAATGCCTGACAGGCAAGTGTAGCATCAAATCAGTCACATGCAACACACAGAACAGAAGAGATTTGATTTTTCAACAGTTTTTATTGACGCTGTTTAGTCAGTTTCTAATATACATCCTGCTGGTAATAGAAAATGTCTAACACTGAAAGATGCGTTATCAAAACAAGTGCAGGCGACCAAGTGCTGCATCTATGGAAGGAGATTGTTTAAAAGGCCGGATGTGAAGGATGTCAGTTTAGGCACTTCAGAAAGTCAGCACTGCACGGATACTGCAATGAGGAAAAAAGAAAGAAAATATGTTTGGTTAGCAAAATAAAGCTCTGCATATAAAAGAAAGATAAAAGGCTGTACAAGAACCAAACATAAATGTTAAAACCATAGAGATATTTTATGACAATAGGCGTCTTTCCACTGCAAGAACTTGGGGCAGGCATTTAGAGAAACAGCAGCCTACTTACTGGACGGAAATCCAGTTTTATGAGCACATACGATATAGAATAGAACAACGGAGGGTTTGCTATATGGTGAATTTCACACTGTTGATGGCGATGTTAAAGGAGAACACTTTTATTGGATGAGGACAAAAAAAAATAAAAATGGTGTCACACTCTCCAAGCCATCAGAACAGAGTTTTTTCGTTGCTGTTCAGAGGCACCTACCCCAGAGTAATTACTTTTTCTCCCCCAAACAACAGCTCAGAAAGAGGTGCTACAGGGGGCCGTTCCCGTGATTTGTACATGCAAGACGGTTTGGGCCACCCTAAAACAACCTGCAAGCTCCTGCAGCAGAAGACAACTTAGTAATTCAAAAATGCACTGACTGCATAAATGAACCAGTTTACAGACCTCTCTCCAGCATGCATTAGATCAAATCCTTCATTGATCTTCTCAAATGGCAGCGTGTGGGTCACAAACTCGTCCACCTTCAGCTTCTTATTCATGTAGTCTTCTACCAGTTTAGGAACGCTCTCCACGCTCTTCCACCCTGGAGGTGAATATCAAACCCATTTTAACAACTGGAATTTTCACTCAGGCAAACAAAACTGTCTGAATTGCATGTTTCATCAAAAAGCCCCAGGCAAGGCACTTATTTCTTAAATAAAACAGAAAAAAAAGCTGACCTAGCACTACTTGGTACAATAACTAAAAGTAACAGAAATTATATAAAACTACAATATTTTTTGCTGAATCTTAAAGTTTAAGAGAAGCAAATGTCTTCCAGAGTTATTGCATGACCACACAAAGGCTAATAAAATACCACCATAAATGGCGTTGTCATTGCAAAGCAATTTGTCATCTTTGAGTCCGGTTAATAAAAGGAAAAAGTTTTGCTCAAATTAAAATATGCAAAAGAAAGTGGGAACTACAGTCAGACCACATTAATCCTTTTGTAACAATAAATTCTCTGACAGTCACTCACCGCCGAAGGCTGTGCCTCTCCACACTCGGCCTGTCACCAGCTGGAACGGTCTGGTGGAGATTTCCTGTCCAGCTCCGGCTACACCGATGATGACACTTTCACCCCAACCTTTGTGGCACGCCTCCAGTGCAGCTCTCTGAAATAATAAGCAGGTCGGGTTGCTGCTTTCATGCATTCCCACATTTTAAATGCTGTTCTTGTCGTGCTGCTCATTTCTGTGTCTATACAATGTGCTGCATGTTTGGCATAATAAAATGTGAACACAGAGCGAGTCTCACCATGATCTGCACATTTCCAATGCACTCAAACGAATAGTCCACACCCCCATCTGTCATCTCCACCAGAACCTCCTGGATGGGCTTGCTGTGGTCCTTCGGGTTCACAAATTCAGTGGCTCCAAACTCCTTGGCTTTCTCAAACTTCCCAGGGTTGATGTCTACGCCAATAATCCTAGTTGCCCCGGCAACCTTGCAGCCCATGATGACGGCCAGACCGACAGCTCCGAGGCCAAACACGGCGCATGTGGAACCGGGCTCGACCTGAGTGAGCACAAGGGAGAATGACAATGTGGGAACAAAAGTGTTGCTAAATAATCTTGTAAATCTATGTATGAAATCTAAAATGGAAACAATTAGAGTTTTTTGCATTTGATATTGTGATTTCTCTCTTTTTAATGTATACAAGTACTGTGGTTTAAAAATGACAATAATTAGAAACATCAGGTCTAATGTCATGCTTTCTAGAAAGACACCAAAACATGTTTTAACTGTTTTTTCGTGAACAGTTTCAGGGGTTAAAAAACACAACTGCAACATGGACAAAGAGCCCCCCAGCAACAATTCATATTCACATCAGCTCTACATGATTTGATAAGGTGGACCTACTAGAGACTGTATCCTGTAAAGAATAACACAATTTGGATCTCCTTCTACTGTTCTCTTTAGTGCAACGATGTGTGACAAGTGTGTTTTGTGCAATGACCTTTAGATAACAAAATCACACATTTACAATGGTGGTTAACTCACTTAAAAAAAAAAAAAAAGAATTGTTAACAAATATCTATTGTAAGGCAGTGTTATCACATGGCCAACAACCTGTGTACCCACCTTGGCAGTGTTAATAGCAGCACCGTAACCTGTAGAGATGCCACATCCAAGAAGGCACACCTTATCCAGTGGAGCCTTCTCATTAACCTTGGCCAGAGAGATGTCGGCCACTACGGTGTACTCTGAGAAGGTGCTGGTCCCCATGAAGTGAAACACTTGCTTTCCCTTGCAAGTGAAGCGGGAGGTCTTGTCAGGGAGCAGGCCCTGACCTTGGGTCACTCTGCAAAGTGCAAGCACAAGGAAAACATCAGGTGTCATGAATGTGTGATGAGACAAAGTGTTCCCCAACTCAAGGTTGCATAAATTAATGTGGACACTTTACCTGATTTTCTGACAAAGGTTGGTCTTAGGATTTTTGCAGAATTTGCATTCACCACATTGCGGCACGTACAGCGGGACGACGGTATCACCTCAGTGAAAAATAACAATCGATAATTAGAATAATAATTTCAAACATGGAAAGAATTCTAATTGATATGCATGCTGACCAAATGTGACTGTTTTGGTTTACTGCAGCTTACCTGGCTTGAATTTAGTGACACCCTCACCAACGCTCTCCACTGTTCCAGCACCTTCATGTCCCAAAATGACAGGGAAGAGTCCCTCAGGGTCACTGCCACTCAGAGTGTAGGCATCGGTGTGACACACCCCTGTAGCAACGATCTGACAAAGCACAGGGTTGTTTTCCCGTCAGACGTTGCCAGATGCTGCTAAGTGCAAAGCTGGAAAATTAACTGTACTTTTCCTAATATAATGTTTAACTCAAGTTACATCCCATTTATGAAGCAACATAATAACTGGGCCTGATAAGACAATAACACCCTCAATAAGGAAATTGCTCAGTGGTTGATTTATATGCATTAGGTGCAAACTGCCATGAAAAAACATAGAAATGCAAAGTCCAGTTCCATAAACAAACTCCAAAAGATTAATAGAGCTCATTCATTGCTTTCTGTTTTTTATATGTATGAAATCTTCACTAATGTTTATGAGTACTTTTTTTCACATGTGAATTTATCATTGTTGTGTTAACATTAGAATATCGTCATGTGTTCCCTGATGAACAGGGTCAAGTGGTTATATTCATTGTAAGGCAGTTAAATTCAAAACAAATCCTTTTTTTTTCTCCTGGCTTTTCATAGAATTAATAGATTATGCAAAAATGATTTATTTTAAAACATTTTTCTTGTGATATACTTTACAGTAATGTCTCCCAACCTAATTACATGCATGTTTTGACGGCTCTAAATAAAGGATTATGGCGGTATGATTTGTGGTTCTTAAAGGGAAAAACTGGAGAGCGATTTTTTAACTTCTTGTTCTGGAAACAACAGTTCAACTGGGTGCAATCTAAAAATAAATCCTCCTCACTGAGCTGCTCAGTGTTTCAGCAGGTGCATTCAAGTCAGGCTTTTTTTTTTCTTTTTTGGAAATGAGCCAGTGTGGTTGGGTTCACCTTGATGCGGACTTCATGGGCCTTCGGCGGGGCCACCTCCACCTCCTCAATGGACAGAGGCTTCCCAGGCTCCCAGGCAACAGCTGCCTTGCACTTGATCACCTGAAAGCAAAGCACAGACAGTCTCTTTGTCAAACAAACAGTGCTGCAACAAGCACGTGAGCAGCTGCAGCTTTGCAGTGTTTGTGGCAGGTCGAGCTTGCTGCACAGTGGAGTTAGCCTTTGAACTCTATCCAAGCTCATGCTTATGTAACGGTTTGGAGAAACCGCTAACATTCTGCGTGATTCTGTCAATCATACATACAACAACATACAATCATACATTTGGTGCAAAATGGGAGTTTGAACATTTTTTTTAAACTTACGACAGAATTTAAAACATGCCATTGCTGTATTTGTTCAGAAAGCATTGCAGCAGCTTACATTGACTGATCAAAGATTCCTGATTAGCAGTGGAGCAGCAGAATTCAGCGCACAGTATTAATACGTGCACGTTAGCTGACGGACCCCTGATTCAGTTGTCATCCTGCAAGTGCATGTTCTGGCCCACCTACGACGAAACATAACTAAAGAATGCACGTAAAAGACTTTTCTGCACATTTCGTGGGAACTGGACTTACTTTACCAGCTGTCTCCATGTTGTCTTCCTTCAGCGCCGGGAGGCGGACCAGCGAGCGGCCGTAAAGAAGTTCGCGTGTGGACCAATCAGAGGCGAGAACACTCAGCGGAAGTGAGACGCAGCCGCAGAAGAGACATAAAACCATAGATAGACATAATGAAGGCCTTTATTATACATGTCTATGCATAGCCTCCCATTATAGAAGGGGGGGAAAACAGCTGTCACTGAAATAAGTTGAAATTGATAAAAGTAATAACAAATAATTTTTTTAAATGAAAATCGTGACATTGCTTTTGAATTGTGGTTCAACAGAAATATTAAAAATAAATAAATAAAAACAAGCAAACAAGTATGATGGGACGGGCAAACTAATATTTTGTTGAAAAACCCTTTGAGCCAATCACTGCAATCAAGTGTTTTCTGTAACTCTCCATCAGACTTCTGTACCTGGTGACAGGTGTTTTGATTTTGACCCACTGCTCATCAGCAAAGTGCTCTAATTTGTCCAGGACTGTGTTTTGTTGTTTCCCCTTGTTTTTTTTTTAAATTATTATTATTGTTCTTTTCAACCACAATTCAAAAGCAATGTCTTATTTCACTCAATTCTAATTTAGCAAATTCTTATTATTACTTTTTTCAGTATTTAGTTATTTGAGTGACTATTGTGAATTTTGCCTTTTCTTTAATGGGAGGGTTTGAATACATCTGAGGACAGCTGTGTGTAGATAACACGGTTGTTGATATTTTAATCATTGTTTAATGTTTATTCTACAAAAAAGTTCACTTACCCAGTTAAAAAGTCTAAATTTAGTTTATGTTTCAACCACTGAACACAAGCTGTCTCCAAGTTGAGCACTTCGGCTCAATGTTGGTTGTTTTAAATGTATATAAATGATGCTGACTTAAGATTGTGAAGAAAAAAGTGGGAAATGTTGACC